>NW_020539724.1:5299223-5332478 GCF_003426905.1 Ctenocephalides felis | reverse complement strand
TGTACTTTTTTCCCAAATTAACCACGGTGGTCCACCAGTTATTTATCCGGAAGAAATATTTACGGCAATCAATATCAACATTGAAAAATATCGGAAATATAAAAAATCTCCTCCACCATCCGTTTTCATTTTCTGTGTCTCCTAAAAAATGTGCAAAATTATATACGGTCGAACATTTTTCAAGACTAGTGGTCAGTAGATATAAATCTTTATTGCATTCTGTCGCTGTGAGAAATTTCTGATAATATGGGTACTGTGCAAGTGCCTGGGACGAGCATAACTCAACTATCTCACAGCGGGCATTCCAATGTAATTCGAGAACATCGTTTCGACTTCACAATTGAAGTGAAATTTATTTTTGAAAATATTTTGAAGCAGAATAGAGGAAGAGAATGATTGGGTAAAAATTTCTTTTCAGGATAAAAATAATTGACAAAAACCATGGTCATATTATATGCAATTATATGATTTAGGACCTCCTTCAATTATTTTTAGTAACTAATCTCGGCTTCGATTAGCGAAACAAATATCCATTCTGATTACAACATAATATTTCATTTTTTTAATATTCTCAATTTTTTTAAATTCAATTTATTCTGCAACCTGTTAGATGACCATTCTGCAGAGGTTGTTAACGATATGAGAAAGGTTTTATTATAGTTTGATTATACTCCCCGTGGAGAATCTATTAAAATAAATCTAAAACAAAAAGTAAATAAAAATTAAGGTAAAAAAATAATATAAAGGTTACTAAATGAGATCAATGGGTAATTTTTGGCTTCAGTCTGGTGGGCGTAAAAGTACACTTGGCTTGCTGAAGTGATTTGGAAGGACGTCGATTTTGGTTTTATAATTGAAAGCTATATGAAATATCTTTAAATGGCACCCTTTGCACAAAATTTATACAATTGTTTGTTTGGTTGATTTAATTATTTGCATGAATCTCGATCACAGTCTTTTCCCAGGTAGTTTCTATTTTCTATTTCATTTTACCTGTATTGGTTTTATTACGTGGCAAAAATATCGGATTAAGATTCCAAAAACAAACAATTCGTGTTATTTGTGACCTATTTGCGGAAACAGATGTCCATTTTGGGAAAACATTAGTACGTTTAAGGGCCATAAATTGGTATATTTTGGCGCCACAATTTATGAGGGGCAAATCTATCGCGTTCGTCCGGTGCACAAGAGGTCCGTAATGTCTTTGAATATTTTTACGAGAGGACACTTTATTGCCTCTAGACTCCTGTCTGCACGTCGCACCATTACGAAGAACACAGGGTCGATAGATAGATTTCCCGATTTTATTGTTATTTTTTATAAGAGAAACGAAAAATCTTGAGAGAAGGACCTAATAGAAAATATTCGTGAAAACTGGAAGGTTGGGAAATAAAAATGTTTACATGCGTTGCATCCTTCAAAGTAAATGAGTATTTGCATTAAATGTTTTTATATGGTTTTTCTTCATATTAATTCATTCATTTTATTTTTAATGAACTTTGGCGTATCCAATGCAATTTTATTTTCATTGTAACTTTTTCGTACAATGCGTCCTCGTATGAGGACACGCATTTATGTCATTAAACATGCTTTAAAACCCATAGATAAATTAAATTATTTTTTATATTCAAAACTGTAGTAACAATAATAAATAATTGTCAAAAATCTCCCAAATATTTTTATTTTATTTTGCTCCATTATTTTCTGGTCATGGTTTTTAAAAGCGGATGAGATAACTTTAGCGAGCTAAATATAAACCACAAATTAATCACGAGATAGTTCATGTGCAAAAATGCGATAAGCTGACAAAAATCATTATCATTTATTTTAAGGTCAAAAATACTAAATTTCACTAATTTATACTAGCAATGTCAAGCACGAATTATTTCCTTGTACCGTTTTATTATCTCCAATTTTGATTTTAATAAAAAAGTAAAGTTTTATGACTCCAGACACTTGTTTCATAATCCACTAAAAGTGTAACCCCGGCAGATGAAATAATGTAATCTCGTTTTGATAAAGCAACAACCTTGACCAATAATTACTTACATCCTTCGTAATAGCTGATATGTAATTTTAAGTACCTGCCCACATTGTTAGGCAGAGGTTGCCAAACCACTGCGAAAATAAAATAGGAACGTTTTTGTTTTGCCATAATTTTAATTAAAAATAATTAAAGTTGGAGTTTAAATATAATGTTTATACGTACTGTTTGTTTTCTGAACAGTCAATCTAAATAAGTAAAAATCTTTTCGAAGGTGTTATTTATTTGTAACGTTTTGGTACTAGTTGCGTTCTATCACCTATGATTTCAATCTAGAAATGCATATCATTACTTTTATTTAAAAAAAATTGATACTCCACTTTACATTTAAAATTTCGGTTAATAAATCATAAATATTCAGTTGAATAATTTTTTTCAAATGTGTGTAGAGTGCGGTTTTAGTAGAAGATGTTGATGAAGACCTGGTGATGAAACGAACTAATTCCGAAACGTTGCAAAAAGACGATGATGATAACTGACGTTTTTGTGTTTAACATTTTCATGTAACTTTTATAAATTTTCAACAAGTATCATTTCACTTCAGGAAGTATATTTTACATTTTTGACAAAAATGTTCAACTATGCGTGAAATATGTACTAGAGGCACTCCATTAGCCCCGAGACAGTTAGCTTTTCTGAATTGCGGCCTGTTTTATGACAGAGGACTCAACGGCCGTTCAAGTATCCATGTTTTTTGTAATCTCCTTTTTTCCATTGTAGTTTTCAAGTACAATTGCACTCTTTTACTACACATACCTGTCGTATTGTGCGATCGTAAGTTCATTCATGATTTTATACCGAGTCCTTCAAGTCTTGTATCATTCTTCTGTGGCGAACGGTTTTCATGAAGTACCTTTTCTATAAGCATTTCTACGTTTCTGCATTTATGCATTTATGCAGTTTTGCGTTTCTGTCACCCCGGCGAGCTATTGTCTTGCATTTCTATATAAGTCGTTGCAATTCTGAAGTGGGATTTCACGATTATTAGATTACACTATAAGAATCTGATCATTGGTAAAAGTTCAACAAACCTTACTTTTAGTAAAATAAGATGGAAAAAGTTTATGGTGAAATTTACTCCTCTGCAAACATCTCGGATCGCACAAAGTTGACAAGAACACATTTCAGTTGCCTGATATTTTTTTTTTAATTAATATGAAAGCTATAGGATTAAAAAATATTTTAAAGCATTCTAAAATAAAATTATGAGTTTATAAGTAATTAAAAAGCTGTCCATGACACTACCCCATCGGATGAATTATAAACACAAAGATGTCACCTGCAGATAAATAATGAATATGGGTTTCAATTACGTTTAATGAAATGCTAAAACCATTCAATAATTATAAAAAACTAGCTGTAAGTGGAATTCTGTCTTGAGGCAATTATGGCATCGTGCCTTAAGGCAAATTGCTGGAACTTCCCGTACCGTAACGAAATGTTCGTGGAATACTGAATGTTTTCAAATAGATTATTCTAAACTTGTAACATTGTCTAATATTTATAAGAATTATATAAACTGTATTGCAGAGTTGAAATTATTTGTAAAGTATATTAGAACTATAGTCAGAATTAAAAATGAAATCTGAAATATTTTCGATATAAAAACTAAAAAAAAAAAAAAAAAAAAAAAAAAAAAAAAAATGGAACAAAATTTTTTTTTTCCAAAATCAATTATTTTGTTAAGACAAGCAGAAGTTCTTTGAATCAATTAAATCGGACGCTTAGTTCTCTCAAAAACTGCCATTTTTTGTACATTTAGCTCTGTATCTCCGAAATGGCTGGGCCTGCCTTTGCGAAAAACTAATAACCCCTTCTCCCAATCATTACTAATTGAATGTTTTTTAGATCATTCAATCGGATGCTCCGTTCACTCAAAAACTCGATTTCTATTTTCTGCACTCTTTGCTCCGTATCTCCGAAACGGCTGGACCTGCCTTCGCCAAAAACTAATCAGCTCTTTTCCCTATCAATAGGAATCGATTGTTTTTTAAACCATTCAAATCGGTTGATCCGTACGCCCGAAAACGTGGACGAAAATTTGTATCCATACATACATACACACACACCACACACACACCACACATCCATTTTTCTGAAGTATGCCAAAACGTTCAGAAACCTTCAAAACGTCGAGAAATGTAAAAATTTTCAATTCCGATTTTCGGCCCATTACAATAACTTACCCTACGGGAAGTTAATAATATTAAATGTCATTTATAATGACAATTTAATTAAATTATTATCTATTTGGATCACCGTTGACATTATTTGAATTTATTGAGACTTTATAGTTTATTATTTATAGGAAAACCTTTTATATCATGATAATATTACTTTACAATATTCTGAGTAAAAATTTTCACAAAAATATTGCCAAAAATATAATAATTTCGCAAGACATTATGAGGGTTTACATATGATCTCAATTTAATTTATAAAATAGTCTCAAAAAAAAAAAAATAGACATATTTGAGCTTTTTTCAACAACATATTAGAGCTTTTTTTAACTTCTGGATAACATTCTAGTTGAAAACACGAAAGCTTTAGTTATATTAATTTATATAATCAATTTTATAAGTTTTCAATACACACTTAAATGTTTTTTAATCTCATCAACCATTTTGTTACCATAAGTTGATAGTCATAGAAAACATTAAGGGGATTTTCAAGAACTATTCTTATATATAATTTTTTCTATTTATACCTGGAGTTTTACAATGAATAGTCCTCATTATTAACAAATAGTACTTATAAATAAAATTAATTTCTACAAAATATTAACTTTTCTTCATATTGTGTGATTGATTATAGAAAGTTGACGGTTGCAATTTAATAATAATTTCAAAGGCAAAACATTCGCGTTGCATATATTGCTATCCGATATTGCATCGGTTTTATAATAAGCCATCTAAGAGCCCACACCATGCATGCTAGTTTTGCGATTGCACCTACATATTACCGCCCACAAGTTAGATCCACGATTCCGACCAACATTTTGGTCCGAGAGGCGACGACCATGGTAAAAGATCCGTCGATTGAAATGTTTTTACACATTTTTAAAAGGTTTATTTTGAAAACTATTCCGAACTGAATATTTGATATAGAAAGTTGTATAGAAAATGTTGTAGTTACTATATCCTCATTATTATATAAATTGTAATTACAAAAAGATCGTGCAAAATAACGTAGAGAAAGTACGAACAAAAGGGTGTAAAATATGTACAAAATGAATCAGTAGCTTTATTTAAAAATTGGCAAGTTTTAGTAAAGTCTCCACCAGTGTACAACATGAAGAAATCCATAAACACAATCGTGTCAGATGTTGAGCGTCATTGTCACAGTCTTGACGGAGTAATCTGTTCGAACGTGTAACTCGCCTTCAAAAGTTTATTTTAAGGATATTTTTTTGGCTTTATTTAAAAATTGGCAAGTTTTAGTAACGTTTCTATGACTGTATAAGATGAAGAAAGCCATAAACACAATCGTGTCAGATGTTGAACGTCATTGTCACAGTCTTGTCGGAGTAATCAGTTCGAACGTGCAACTCGCCTTCAAAAGCTTATTATGAGGGCATTTTTTTGGCTTTATTTGAAAATTGGCAAGTTTTAGTAACGTTTCTATGACTGTATAAGATGAAGAAAGCTATAAACACAATCGTGTCAAATGTTGAGCGTCATTGCCAGTGTTTTTTGGGACTTATTTCTTTTGAAATATAAAAACATATGCCAGTATTAGTTTTTTTGATGTCCAAAGAGGACTAATCGATTTATTTGTGAAATGTCTTCTAGAAAATTGGCATCTCAGCTTATCCTCTCCTTACATGTATTTTTGTCAGTACTGACAAAATGGTTTTTGTAATTAGTTGCATTTTTTCTTAATGAATGTTATTATAGTTCCCACTTAATTAAAAGAATGTTACTAGTTGTCGATGAATCTTAAATATGTAAAAAAATAAGACTGATAATATCATTAGAAAACAAAATACAATGACATTTTGCTCCTACTTCTCCTACCGTTGGGGCCGTTCAAATATTACGTAAGCACTATAGTGGGGCGGGGGGGTTGTTGATTTGCTTATTTTGGGTTGACATGGGGGGCAGGGGAGTCTGGATGATGATTACGTCATAGGTAGTATTTTTATTTCTTTACATTAATTGCAAAATGTTTACGTAAGCATGGAGGTAGGGGGTAAGAGTTTTGCTTAGTTTTGCTGACAAGGGGGATGGGGGGGGGGTAAATAATTGTAATAAATCTGCTTACATAATACTTGAACGATCCCATTGTACTATAAAATAATAAAACAAATATGAATTTTTAAAAAATGAAATAAAATATTTAAAAAGATCAAATCCTTTATTACTCATAGATCCTGTGTCGTCGCCTCTCGGCCCACGATTCTATTCTATTATTAGATGCGTTTTGTATACCAACTCGAAAATTTTGTATGCGTTTCATTGAACGGTCTTGGCGGGTAGGAGCTGCTTCATGTGATGAATGGGGAGACGGTCCCATTCGTCACGAAAATAATAACAAATTTTATTTATAACCCAGGGGCCAATGTTATGTACATCTGGCAACGATGCCGGCATGGTACCTGGCACATGCTGGTGATCCTAGAGAAATAGGATCAGCGATTTCGAATCCTGGTTGGAGTAAATAGAGATAAATAGGGCGCTTTTTATTACTCAGAGGCGTTGAGTAACACAAGGTAGTTAATTTCTGTTAATGAGGATTGAGATGGATGAAATTTAACCCTTTTTGAATCTAATTTTGGACGTTTTTTGGAATAGTAAAATAAATAATCTTTTGACATCTGCTCGTCCTATATAAATAGATTGGATTAGATTTTTATTGCATTAGTGTTGTGCTCTAAACAAGAAATTCAAATATAAAATCAATTGTATACAGCACAATAACTATATCATTTTTTTGTTAGAATTTTTAAATTTTAAAATTTCTAGAATTATAAGCTTCCTTTAAGATTGACAAAAGTACTTGAAAAACATAAAAAGTCATCACTGCTAGCAAATATTATCATAAAGTTTATTCCTTTTAATAATAATAACACTTGGACTTACATAAAAATCAATTCTTTTATCATACCCAAAGTTTCTTTTATCATGTAGTTTTATTTTTATTACTTCTGACGTTTCTGAACTTTCACTGAAGTGTTTTGATAATAAATTGCTTATTGTTGAAACGTTTCAATCAAATTAAATATTATTCGAGCATTCTTCAGTGAAAATTCCTTCACTAAGTGTTTAGTTTTATTCAATTGATCTAAATATAATCTCAAGATATTTATATGCTGCATATTTGCAATGTTAGCAAACCTATCAACAAGTTCAACACACTTTACATTCAAGAGCTTCGCCATGTGATAACTATTTTCTGAGTATTTCACCGTAAAATTTATCTGAAATTTGAATAATCGGTTGATAAAGTTCACGCCATTACATAATTCCGAATAAATATGAAGTAATTGAAAACTACTTGTAGTATAAATGATAAGATGATCTATAAATAAGTATTAGGTATTATAATATTCTATGAATAGCAATCATGCTACTTATTTAAATAATTTGCGTGATTTTACTATTTTTGGATCGAAGTACTTCATGTTAGACAATTTAAACTAAATTATTTACGTAATAATAGATAATTACAAAGATTATTTAATAATCTAATTTGCTCTTCAAAAGAGTATTTATTCTGTGAACAAGTTAGTAAAGTGGATTTATTTATAATTTAATTTTTAATTTTTTTTAACGAAAAGTGCTTGACATATCCCTTAATTTTAACACTTTCTCATACGTGTTTAGATTACTCCAAATTTTGTTTTTTAGCAAAAATTTTGATGTCAAAATTATTTTTACTTTCTTTTTATTTCTGTCTCAAAAAAGTCTATATATTAGTTTCCTGATTTACTTATGATTTACTTATGATTTACTTATGATCTTCTGGTCATTTAGCCCAGAATTTCATTTAAAAATTGGATAAATTTCATTTAGCCCATTGATGAAGTCCCAATAATCTTAATAATCCTAAATGATAAAACTTCAAATGTTTTTTTAAGTAAACTGATATTTTTTTAAATTAAATATTAAATTTATTGGTTTTTTTTTAATTACAATATTTATTACAACTGTTAAATAGTTAACATCTAGCAATATTGATAAACAATAACATAAATTTAAATAAATAAGAGTGCAAAGGATAGAATTTACATGAAAATAATATCCGTAGTATGATGATTTAATATAAAATAAAAGCAAATAATAATAAAAATAAAATTAATAAATAGTATAAATAACATTTCTGAATAATAAAATAATATTAGAAAAAACAATAAAATATAACAAAATAACAATAATAGAAATAGTAAGTTAATAATAATAATAATAATAATAATAATATTACGTTAGCGTTTACAAATGGCTATTTATGAGATCATTGGGAATTTTTCGTTTTAGCCTGGTTGGGCGCGCTTCTGGGAATACTTTTTGTGCCAAGTAATTTGGGTGTTCGTCAATTCTTCTTTTATAGTTGTCTGTTTTTTGTTGAATTACTTCATTTACTGTCATCATATTGCTGTCCTGGTGAATCAACCAGTTGGGAAAGTACCTGGGTGCGTTCAGTGCCTGCCGTATGATCTTGTTCTGCACTCGCTGAATGATCTTTATATTAGTTTTTTTGGCGGTGCCCCATAGTTGAATCCCATAAGACCACACTGGTTTGAAAATACATTTATAAATAATTAGTTTGCTGTTTGTCGACAGTTCGGATCGTTTATTCAGCAACCAGTAATGTTTTTTAAATAATTCATCAATCTGCTGTTTTTTTCTTGCTAATGTGAACTCTCCATTTATAGGAAATTGTATCCTTTATTTCAGAGTTTAGTAGTTGTCCTTCTCTGTCCATGTCTACTAGTTGGATCGCATCCAAATTTTGTTATTCCTGGCACGCGTCAAATGCAACGCCCATAGAAAAGAGAGACTTAATAATAATACGCGATATTCAAAATGGACACTTTGTAGCACCTTTAATATCAAGTTATTCGTTTTGCTCTAACCTCAGCCGTGACAATGTAGAATTTTTGGTCCTTTGCCAGATCGAGAACGTTAAACGAATTATAATTTTAGGAGTTTAAAGCGTTTGTTGACATAGATTATGATGCAAGTTTTAAGTCTTGTTTATGAAACTAGGAGGAAAACGAGGTGGTTAACGAAAATGTCTTTGGAATGAAAGTTTGTCCAATCAGTCAATGAAATAGTACATTCATATTGAATTTGAAAATTGGAAAAAAGTTTGTTCCTTATTTATTTATTTTTCAAAATAAATAAATAGCATTATTCAAGGATTACAAAAGACTTGAGCTCTATACAGCTTGATATCAAGCAGTCGTGTTAACCATTTCTTCTTAAAAACAAACAGATTTTGAAAAATGTTTTTATTACTTGCCTACTAATATTATTATAACGGCTTTTAAATTTTTTGAAATCGGTCCAGTCGTTTTTGAGAAAACGTCGATTTACGGCAAAAAATCTGTTCACATACACACACACATACACGCGCATACTTTTTCCAAATTTGGTCTCATTCGATTCAGAATGTCTTGAAACGTCGAGAAAACATAAAATTTGCGAATAAGATTTTTTATGAAAACATAAACTTCTCTCCTTCGGGAAGTTAATAATACTACTATTAATTATTTATCTTTATATCGATTGAAGTGTGAGAAAAGTTTATTTATGAATGCAAAATAAATTTAAAAAAGCTGTGATATTTTATTTATCTAAAACAGTGATTTCGGAAGGGGTCCACAGTCCCAACATTCAGGGGGTCTAAATCAGCGAAAAAAAATCGGCTTTTTAAATTCAATTAATAAATGTATATAAGAAACATATCTTTTTACTCTAAATATTAAATAACAAACTTTAGTATAAATGGAATTTATAAAAAAAATCGATATCGGGAAATAGGGAGTCCATGGCAAAGCCCAGGGGGGTGCACAATGCCAAAAAGTTTGGGAACTTATGATTTAAAACATATTTATCATTCATTCTAATTTGTTACACGTTTTTGTTAATTCTTCGATAGATGAATGTAAATTTTCTTGAATTTTGTCAAAATTACAAATTGGACAAATTGGAAATTTATAATTTATTTAATTTTTTATTCAAATTAATATTTTTATTCTAAGTTTGTAAATTTCTTCTTGTCTTAAATTTATTAAGGATTTCTCATAAATAAATATTTTATCGATATAAGAATTTCTAAGTATAAAATAGTACTTAACAAAATCTGTTATTTGAATTAGTTTTTGTACGATCTTGCTGTATAGAAATAAGCTATCGAATTTTAAAATTAAAAAAAAAATGATAAGCATACTTTTTTTAAGAAAATTCTAAATCCATTTTTGCAAATTTATTAAAATATATAATACATGTATACTACAGTATTATATATATTATTACAATCGGTTCAATTAATAAAACAGTTTATGAATCGACTTCTTTAACTTTCATGAATGAAACCACGTGTACAAGTTTATGAATGAAATATTTTTTTCTCAATTTGCTGATTCGATAATGAAATGCACTCATTAACATATTTAATGACACCTTTGTAACCTGAGAACATATTTACGCATAAACAAAATTGCGTATGTTAACATAGTTTCGAAAATTAAATAATTTGCATTTATTGAAGTGCGTTGATAATAATTCTACATTTATTCAAGATTCAGAAAAAATATTTATAAATTTGAATTCCAAAGTCTGATTTAACTAAGCACTATAAATTATTTGTATAGACCTATTTACAATATATAAATCAGTGTTATAAATAGCAATTACAACCAATTAGATTAATTATACGACAAGACGTGCATCAGTCATTCTAATCAGGTCAATGTTAAATAAGAAGATAATTCTAATCAATTTTTATATAAATTTTTATACTTCAGCTTTTTATCTTGGTGAAAATAAATTATTTTAAAACACGTGCGCAAGTAAAAGCGATATTTTTAATGTAGTACTACGCCATTGGGACTATAAAGTTTTTATCGCATAATTGGCATCGTAAAAGTTTCTTGAAAAATAATTTGAATTATTATTGAAAATTAAACAATAGAGAACGATTCTTGACAAATTGAACGTATTTTTGACCTCCACATCTTAATCGATTTTAGAAAAAAATAAAGTGATCTGACGTGGTAAAAACTTGGTCTAGCAAGTTGGCACTTGTTCCCAAATCGATACCCTACCAGACCTGCTTGATATCAAGCAGTAGGGTATTAGACTCTCATATAACAAATAGTGAAATGAAAATAGCTCTTTGGATCATTTTTGCAAAAATATTTAAGTCAACTACTAGAAAGGACAACTACTGGGTTTTCTTCCAATTTGTCAAATAAGCAAAACATGTAGAGAAATATGAATCGTTGCTGGCATTTAAAAAACATCCTTACCCATAATGATATTTATTACAAACATTTCTTACCAACTATTCGAACAATTACATCTCAACTTTGTTTATTTTAAATTTCTCCAAATTCATCAACTAATGGAATATTCCTTTCCTCTCAATTCTTCAACAAAAAGTTTACAAAATTCCATAAAATATTTGCATGAGAAACAATGTATTGTACATCGATTCAGTTTCGAATAAATATTTATGAAGAGGCATAAAAACGATGGCAGTTACATTTTATAGACAATTCAATAGTATTTTCCATAAAGTAAAATGATTCTGGGCAGGAAATAGAAGGAAAAACAAATTTTGTAAATGTTTTCATAAATGTTGGTGCAGATGAACTGGAGAGGAAATGTGATGAATTAATTGAAATATACTGATCTAGATGATTTTTGTAATAGATTTTTTGGTTGAAAATGAATAATTTTAATTGATATCGTCTAAACTTTGAACAATATAAATGATAAACTTCAGTCAACATTTATTTGAAGTTCAGAAATTTCTCAGACAATTTTTGCAAACTAGCGTCAAGGTAGTAATCATCCATTTTAATGCAATAATATTCTGAAATCGACATGCGTTGTTCGATTAAAGTTTAAAGTCCATGAATAATGCATATTTACGTACAACTTTGTCTAAATGCAGACATTTCTACATATTTATTTATACGACCTTCCAATCATTCAAATAAAGCATCTCAAGAAACGATTGCAATAAAATCAATAAAATAAAAGAAGATTGTTAAAACATTAAAATGATGTTATTATAAAAGCTTTCATAATACTAAGTAACAAATGATATATCATTCAGAGAAAGAAATGTAAGTGCCAAGATACATTTTCAAATGGCACTACGATGAGAAATTGCTGAGTATAAAAATAAAGGCAACATAAATGTGAAGTAACTTGGACTTCATTAAATAACTCGGGCAGAAACATCATCGTAAAATGACTGAGTGAGTTATTAAAGTGCTTATAAATACATACAACATGTATAAAAAATATTCATGAAAGAAACTGTAGTGTATTATTGAAGATATAAAGGCCATTAATGGCTGGAAATCAAGATTAATATTAAAATGGAAATGTACAATTGAAGAAAAATTTTCCATGCTAAATATTTTCTTTAGTATGTTTCGAATCGAATAACATTTCCATTTATTGCTTAATTTTTAATTTATTCTCAAACTATCGACTTGATCAATAAGAATTGAGATTTAGCAACTTTTACAATTGTGACGATATAATTTTGAAATTTTGACATGGCCCATTATTATAAACTTTAATGAAATTTCATAATTAAAACACTTTTTGTCCCTATGTTCGTTAACACCATTATATCTATCATCATAAAAAGTTTCATAAAAATTTAAAAGAAACTAGTGAACTTCTTGTACTGAATTAAAACTTTGAAAATTAATATTCGATATTCAAAAAAATAAATGTATTTCAAAAAAATTTTTCGCCCACAAGCAGAAAGTTTTTTGAATCATTCAAATCGGATGCTTATTTCTATCAAAAACTGCAATTTTTTGCACATTTAGCTTCGTATCTCCGAAACGGCTGAACCTGCCTTTGCCAAAAACTAATAACCCCTTCTTCCGATCATTATTAATTGAATGTTTTTTAGATCATTCAAATCGGATGCTCCGTTCTCTCAAAAACTCGATTTCTATTTTCTGCACTCTTTGCTCTTTATCTCCGTAATTGCTGGACCTGCCATTGCCAAAAACTAATCAGCTCATCTCCCTATCAATAGGAATCGATTTTTTCTTGAATATTCAAATCGGTTGTTCCGTACGCCCGAAAACGTGACTGGAAATTTGTATCCATACATATATATACACACACACACATCCATTTTTTCTGAGATATGCCAAAATGTTCAGAAAGCTTCAAAACGTCGAGAAATGTAAAAATTTTCAATTTTGATTTTTGGACGATTACAATAACTTACCCTACGGGAAGTTAAAAAAGAAAACATAAAATTAGCAAATCTGATTTCCTGGCGAAAACAAACTTTACCTTTGGAGGGTCAACAAAAATTGGATGCTTTTTCCTTAACACCAATTTTGTATCATTATTAAAATTATTATTGGTACTTCTTTTTTCCTTTAACAGCATTTGTAGCTTTGTATTTTTTTTAAACAGCAATCAAAGCTACCTAAAATTGCTTGTTTTATATACTGTACTATTTCTCGAGGAGGCAACCCAGTGGTTAGCCATTCTCCTGGAGGTTGCGAATGCACGTTCTTTACAACGACAGACTATAATATAAAAATTAGCTACTGGAAAAAATAATTTCAAAAGCTGCGACGTAATTTACGAGTAACATTGTAAATAAACCGACCATGTTGCTCCTCGAATCTAATAATAACCCTTCTGCATCGTAATTACACAAGCGCTTATGCCAGTTTAAACGAAAGATTATACATACAGAGGTTTGTGTTCATTTTTATCGTTTGACATCTGTCCTTAGCCAGTGCAGTACATCAGAGATATTAAATAAAATTAATTTGCTTAGAGCCTTGAAATAAGACTTTAATGAGACCCGGGTTAGTGACCCCCTTGGCCTTGACTGATCGGATTATCACAATGAGAAGATTCCCAACAGATCTCATAGAATTAAACTCGTTCTGGTGGATAGAAGTTTTATAATTACGTCTTAATCGATGCATTCAAATAAATATGATTTGATAAATAAATATCGTATTGTATCAAACGTTTCAAATGATAATATATTCCTAAAGTAAATATTTTTTGATTGGAGACTTCTGTTAGATCTATGAATGGTGAATGATGAATCAATTTGCTTGTTAGTTAAACTTGTTCTGGTTTGTGTGATTTGTGAAGAGTTGATATATATTGAAGCTTTTCTCTTCAAAATTGAAACATTTCATTTAATTATTGAACAACCAATGCGTCGAAATAACATATTAATTTTATGGTCCAGTTCATATATTTGAGAGAGGGCTCCTAACGTCACGTTCATTATTACATGATAATTAATAACATAAATATTTTTGAATGTATTATGTATTACTTTATGATGTTTATCAACTTGTTGAAGACTGCGCGATAAAAATTGATAAAACCCTGAGATAAAATATTTTAGAGTTATATCATACCATATAGTAATTAATATTACCACATTTTCTATATTTAAAACATTTCAAAACAATTTGTATCATATCTATAAATAGAAAATTTATTATAATATCATAATAGTTAAAAATAAATAATCTCTCGAAATCAACAATCTCAACGTTAAGAAAATCAATCAAAATATCGTACATCTTGATATCAATAATTGGTACTCTTGAATATTTACAAGTGTTAAAAAGATAGCGATTTAAATTAATCTCTGAAGTGATGATAAAAAGTAGTATAAGTTTTGCAAAATTCAATTAACTGCTTTATTTTTGAAAGCGACGTCCAAGACGAATCGGCCAAATTTATTCCAGACGTATTTCGTATTTGTGGTCGCGAATTCGAATATTTTATGTACATTTCTTTTTGTGATCATACTCATATTGTTCAACCAAGCGTTGCGGAGATCTGTTTTATTTATGATATGGTTCGATATTGAGACATAAAACTCGATGGAATTTCACCTTCGATTTATGTAGCTTCTGTAATAGAATCTTTCCATATTTTCCATAAAATGTCACGAAAACTTATTAAGTTTTATTTTCACAACGTAGTGCTACTGGTAATTTTTTACAATGCATGAATGCAGATATAAATAAAAAAAACAAATGTGATTATAATTGTCTATTTTTTGTTTTAGAATTTCAATTCCCAAAATGGACCAAGAAGCCTTTGAAGCCTTGGCAGACTACAACCTGCAAGAAGTGCCATTCTACGAAGCGCCCCGACCGTCAAAACTGCGTAAAACAGTCACCTTCCTACCTTCATACACCCAAAATGTTGAAGACCCCACAATCAATATGATCCTGAAAGAAGAACCCGAGGAGATCACTCAGCAACGTGGAATTCGCAAAGTGCCTTCATTAAATGACCTCTCCGACGAAGAAGCATCTCTGGAACTTCCTGCCCAAGTTCCGCCGTTAACCCCGGGAACAAATAAGAAAATGTCAGAAGCCTTGAAAGCCTCATTTGCATCGTGGGAGAAAGAACAGAAGTTTTTATGTATCAACAAAGACCCCAGGCAGTGGACAGAGGATCATGTCGCGCATTGGCTAAAATGGGCTGCAAAAGAGTTCTCTTTAGAAGGTATTTCAATTCAATCTTTCCGCATGAGAGGGCGTGATATGTGCGCTTTGGGAAGAGAGAACTTCTTGGCCAGAGCACCTCCTTTTACTGGTGAAATTTTGTGGGAGCATTTAGAAATCCTGCAGAAAGACTTAGAAACTACGACATCTTTACAAAATGTGCCGTCTGATATTTATGAATCAGTTTGTGCACCTGATATGTCTTCCTTCCTACAACAAGCACCAAGACCACAAAGGATGTACCCAGAACCAATCCAATCGCCTTACCACCTGATGATGCCCATGCATAGAGGGTATCCTTTGAAGGAAGAAGCTGCAGCTTATGGCTTACGAACTATTGATGACTTATGTGCGGTTTCTAATGAATATCAGCCACCAGCTGCACACATGAAAACTAACATGTATCAACAACATCCATATCCTGAGCCAACGAGAGGAGATTTTTATAACATGCAAGAAAAATATTTCCAGAAACAAACAAATCCTTATCAACGCTACCCGGATCCTTATGGCTTTCCATCTCCTCCATCAGTGCCTTATCAACAACCTGGACCAGAACCAACATACACACAGCTACCTGAGAAACCAATGAACCAATTTAACAACACAAGTGGACCTGTTCAAGGGCCATGTTTTACTGGATCAGGTCCAATCCAATTATGGCAATTCTTATTAGAATTGTTGACTGATAAAACTTGTCAAGCATTTATTTCATGGACTGGTGATGGCTGGGAGTTCAAGCTGACAGACCCAGATGAGGTGGCAAAACGCTGGGGAATAAGAAAGAATAAACCAAAAATGAACTATGAAAAATTATCGAGAGGTTTGAGGTATTATTATGATAAAAATATCATCCACAAAACTGCAGGCAAGAGATACGTTTACAGATTTGTTTGTGATTTACAAAATTTGTTGGGCTACACTCCTGAAGAGTTACATGCAATGGTCGATTTGAAACCAGAACATAAAGATGGCGAAGAATGAAGAAATAGAAGTCATAGAATTTTATATAAAAAACTATCAAATCTGAAATATTAAGTTTATATGTGATTGGTATAAATTTAGGCTTTAAGATAATCTCCATGACTAAGAAAGGCTATATATTGCAAAGTAGTTGATTTATTGTTCATTATCTGTTTAAATAAGGTGTGCCTTATATCGATACTGGAACTTTAAGTATAAGAAAGGACTATTTGAGCTTATATAAATAATTATATGCTATTATGTGATAATCAAAGTTCTAAACTAGAATTTTTACATACATTTAGTATGAATCAATTCAATTGGTTACTAAGATATTTTAATATTCAGCAATTCATTGAACGAATAATGATACTATTTGTTATAGCATTGATTAATTGAAATATGAATAGAGCTGACCAATTTCAAATTGGTTTATTAATATTTAGCAAAACCTAAAACTGACAAAGTAGAATTTCAAATTACATTATGCACTTTTTTGCATAAGTAAATATATACCACCTTAATTATCATCAAACATATCCTAATCAAATTGGGGAATTTCATTAATTAAGTAATAAATTACAAAGTTAATCTATAATAGATAACAAATAAATCATAATTCTTGTTTCAGATTTAATCATTTAGCAAAATTTTATTTATTACAGTCAACAACGAATAATATCATTAACATTATTCTTTACAATATTAATGAGTTCCCTATTAATGTTATAAATCATACATATTATTTATTTCCATTGATCTCGAAATCAATATATTAAGGATTGGATAAAAACTAGTTTTATCATAATATATGCAATTAAAAAATGCAACACGACAAATATATTTTCATTAATATTATATTAATGAAATAAAGTCACATTTTGTACTGCATATATTAAGTGTCATAAATGGAATGACCATTCTTTTTAAGGACGACAATAAAATAAATTAGTATTTAATTAATAAATTGATAGTCTGAATTATGAAAGATTAGATATTTTATAAAAAATGTCTTCTATAGTGGTGTATAATTAAGTTATGTTTATGTAATCTATGTAATTTTAGTTTTATCTTTGTATTTTGAGTAGCCATATTTAAACTTTATTATAACTTTATTAAACTAGGGTCAAGCAATTTACAAGTTTAAGTATTAATGTTATCAAGATATCTGCAATAGTTATTTTTGAATTGAATCAAAATATATTGATTTATTATAGAATTTATAATATGGCTTCCATTTATCTATATACCTGAATTTTTATTATATTTAAATTATATAAAAGATCATATTCTCTCTGTAGAATTATTAAGAAACGTTGTTTTTGAGAACAAAGCAATAGAATATATAAAATGTTTACGAATGTGCAATGTGGTGTGGAAAGAAGTAATCAATGCTTTACAGAATGATAGAAAATGATTATATCCAAAGATATTTAAAGTTATGATGCACACATATTCTATTTGAAAGTTATAACTTATTGTTATGAGAAGCATTGTATGGAGAGATTGTTATTTGTACATTTCTTGCTTCGTTCTAAAAGCATGAAGAATATATATCTGAAAATGTAGTGCCTTAACGAAAACTGTCAGAATTAGCATATATTTTATTCTAGAAATATGTATTTTATACAAGCTTTAAATATACCTAGTTTAATATTATATTTGGTTTAACTTATACTGTACACTGGCTTCCAACTTTCTTTTCGGCTTTAATACCTGACAGTCATAATAATATATAAAATGTTACAAAACTTACTTGAAGCTGATGATCTATGCATATTTTTTGTTTCCCTATTTATTTTGTATTTTTGGGAAAATAGTGAAATTGAATAGCACTAGCAATCTATTATCAATGTATTTACCAATACATCCTATTTGATTCAAGTTTCTTACTTTTTTTAAAGACCTACAATGGAAACAGGCATTTAATACAATATTTGCAAATATTAAAAAGTTGTACAAGACTCTTAACCTTCTATTATTGCAACAGTATTAATATTCACTACACAAATAAACTTCAATTATTAAAGCATTGTAATACTGCAAGAAATTGTCCGCCACGTGCTTGTAGCTGTCAACGTCAAAAGGGTAGCAGAAGTAACAGGGCCACATTTCAACCAATTCTGAAGATTTTTAACAATAATAAACCCCTAATATTTCACAATATACATTTATATATCCAATTCCCATACAAACTACGGCAGCTAGACCATATATAAAGAAAAAACAGTATATAAATCCGTGGATCCATGGCTTAGAAATCTTATTGGATTCCTTTTCACGCAAGAACTGTCAAACGTTTGAAGTTAGTTCCTCACGAACTGGGAACGATTTTGCATAGAGGCGCTGCATGCAATCGTTTCTATGAACCTAGAAATCTTATTGGATTCCTTTATACGCTATTATATATAATTATGATCCCGGCTTAGGAGAAATATCAATATATACATGTATATATCGCTTTATACGCCATAAGATATATAATTATGGTACTGGTTTTGAAGGAATATCAATATATACATTTATATCTCGCTTTATACGCTATTTTAAATATGATTATGGTCACGGTTTTGAAGGAATATCAATATATACATTTATATATCGCTTTATACGCCATTAGATATATAATTATGGTCCCGGCTTAGGAGAAATATCAATATATACAATCAATCGCATTGGGATTCGGCGATTCGTTTATAAGCAATTATATATAATCCGAAGCCATTTAACGATCTCACCCACCCCGTCGCTATTAAACAATTGATTGAATTTGGTACATGTCTTAACAATAATTTCACAAACCTCCCTTGTCATTTAACTTGTCAAATAAAAAACCCCAAATGCACCCTTCGGGTTCGAACCAGCCTCCTTCTGATTAGAGTCTAGTTTAGCGCTCTAACCGTTGCGGCCACGGCGACGAAGGGTTTCTGCCTGCTAACACTGGAAGGACATTCTTCGACGACTGACCATCATGATTCGAGTCAAGGTCGCTGGGGGATGATATGAAAAAATTAAATTTTCACCCAGGGGGTTGAAAGTGGGCTCATTTGATTCTGTTGGTCCTTGCGAATTTCAAGCGGGGGGTTTCAGGGGGGAAAATTTTGTCCGTTTTTCGCTCAGGAGAGCAGAAAATCGACTTTTTGTAAATTTTACGGTTTTTCTATGGGAATTTTTTGAAGAATTTTTGCGTTTTCAAGGTGACCTTGACCTTGACCTTGACCACGACAAGGTCAGCACAAAATCTCCCCAAAAATTCCCATAAAAAAACCGTAAAATTTACAAAAAGTCGATTTTCTGCTCTCCTGAGCGAAAAACGGACAAAATTTTCCCCCCTGTAACCCCCCGCTTGAAATTCGCAAGGATCCACAGAGTCGAATGAGCCCACTTTCAACCCCCTGGGTGAACATTTAATTTTTTCACATCATCCCCCTGTGACCTTGACTCATGATGGTCAGTCGTCGAAGAATGTCCTTCCAGTGTTAGCAGGCAGAAACCCTTCGTCGTCGTGGCCGCAATGGTTAGAACGCTAAACTAGACTCTAATCAGAAGGAGGCTGGTTCGAACCCGAAGGGTGCATTTGGGGTTTTTTATTTGACAAGTTAAATGGCGAGGGAGGTTTGTGAAATTATTGTTAAGACATGTACCAAATTCAATCAATTGTTTAACAGCGACGGGGTGGGTGAGATCGTTAAATGGGTTCGGTCGCAATGGCGATTGTTCTCATTTTTTGATTTCGAGTTCGAATCTCCAAGGAAATTTATTAAGTATTTTAGTTTATTTTGTCAATAAATTTTAAATAAGCATTAAAATATTGCTTGAAATATATAAATAATAGTTATAAATTATAAAAATTATAGAATTTGACACTTTTTAATTCAAAGTATTAGTATTCCTTAGTAATTAGGCATGATAAATAATTAAAAATTGATAAAAAAATTAGGGATAGTGTTGGTCAATATTTTAGTCAATTACTAAAGAATTAACAACTATATCTACATGAATTATTATATATGACCTAGCCACCTTAATTTGTATGGGAAATAAATATATAAATGTATATATTGCTTTTACCATCATTATATATTAGCTAGCTGCCTTATTATGTATGAAAATTCGATATATATATATATATATATATATATATATATATATTTCAAAGTAACTAGCAGCCCATTCGTCGAAATAAAAAAGGTATAAAGTGTAAATACTTTTATTTATACGTTTCGACACAAGATGCGTGTCATCATTCAGCAACACAGGACAAAAACACTCAACAAAAATTTATTTTAAAAATTAAACTTAATAACATATTAGAGAAAAACATTTTTTTAGAAAAAATTATGAATAACTAAAAGATTTGAAACTAATTTGACTAAAAGTTATAAAATACATAATTGTGAGACGAGAAACACGCCCATACCGAGCATCCAGACTCGACTAATATATTGAGTCGAATTTTTAAAATAAATTTTTGTTGAGTGTTTTTGTCCTGTGTTGCTGAATGATGACACGCATCTTGTGTCGAAACGTATAAATAAAAGTATTTACACTTTATACCTTTTTTATTTCGACGAATGGGCTGCTAGTTACTTTGAAATATGTTTCAACGTCGAAAAAACTATCAAGATATATATATATATATATATATATATATATATAAATATAATATATATATATATATATATATATATATATTTAGAAACCTCTTGCGCATACGCAACCTGGAATACTCCATATATAATTATAATGTATTTAATAAAATGCACATAAAGATTATAATAAAAGAATAAAATCAAGTTACATATATGTTTATTTATATAATTACAAAATTATTTAAATATAATACAAAATATTTGATGAGAATAAATAGCCTATCCGAGTATATATATATATATATATATATATATATATATATATATATATATATATATATTGATATTACTTCTAAGCCTGAACCACAATTATATATAATTGCTTATATATATTATAATATTCCAAGGCGATTGATTGTATATATTGATATTCCTTTAAAATCTGGACCATAATTATATATCTTATGGCGTATAAAGCTGTATATAAATGTATATATTAGTATTTCTCCTAAGCCATTATTATATATAAAAGCGTATAAAGGAATCCAGTAAGATTTCTAGATTCATAAAGTGATTGCATGCAGCGCCTCTATGTAAAATCGTTCCCACTTTGCAAGGAACTAACGTGAAACGTTTGACAGTTCTTGCGTGAATAGGAATCCAATAAGATTTCTGAGCTCCTACGGTGATTGCATGCAGCGCCTCTATGCAGAATTGTTCCCAGTTCGGGAGGAACTAACGTTGAACCCATGGATAGGAAGAGCCGACATCGAAAGATCAAAAAGCTTTATTGGAATCTTATTGGATTTCTTTTTACGCAAGAACTGTCAAACGTTCTACGTTAGTTCCTCACGAACTGGGAACGATTTTGCATAGAGGCGCTGCATGCAATCACCTTTATGAATCTAGAAATCTTACTGGATTCCTTTATACGCTTTTATATATAATGATGGTCCTGGCCTAGGAGAAATATCAATATATACATTTATATATCGCTTTATACGCTACTTGACATATAATTATAGTTCCGGTTTTGAAGGAATATTAATATATACATATATATAACGCTTTATACGCCGTTAGATATATAATTATGGTCCTGGCTTAGGAGAAATATCAATATATACATTTATATATCGCTTTATACGCTGTTAGATATATAATTATGGTTCAGATTTTCAAAGAATATCAACATATACATTTATATATCGCTTTATACGCCATAAGATATATAATTATGGTCCCGGTTTTGAAGGAATATCAATATATACATTTATATATGTATTTTCCAAGCAAACTGAGGCAGCTAGAAACCCTTTGCGCATATGCAACCTGAAATACTCCATATATACTTATAATGTATTTAATAAAATGCACATAAAGATTATAATAAAAAAATAAAATCAAGTTATACATATATTTATTTATATAATTACAAAATTATTTAAATATAATACAAAATATGATGAGAATAAACAGCCAAACCGAGTATATATATATATATATATATATATATATATATATATATATATATTAACAAAGTCTAATAATCGGGCATAACATCAATAAAAAAACATGAATTTCTTTCAAAAATTTATTTTAAATCCATACGTTATGCCCGATTATTAGACTTTGTTAATACATGATGCATATGTCAACATCAAATTCAGAATCATACAAAATATTATATATATATATATATATATATTATATATAAATATATATATGTGTGTATAATAAATGGTTAATATATATATATATATATATATATATATATATATATATATATATATGTATGTATAAGTTGTCCTATACATTTAAAGTAGACCCGATGAATAACATTTTCTTATTATTATAGATCACAATAAATTGCTCAATACTATTATATATAATCCTATTTATGGCTCAATACATATTGCTATAATATACATTTTTCAAAAGTGCATTTATCTTATAAATTAGTTAGTTAAATATATTTTCATTGCTTGGATGAAAATATTTCTCAATTACTTAACAAAATTTGTAAGCATGAAACTTAAAATATATATGGATCTTAAAGTTAAGTACATTATTATAAAATATAATAATAGTAAGTAAATCTAACAAGAATTAGTGAACAAAAAATTAACAAAAACTATATTTGGATAAATAAATATATGTTTGCATTATTGTTTTAATAATTATCAGAAAATCCAGCTTATCAAGCACTCTAATCACACTAATTTGAAGTTTGAATTTCATAAATAATAAAGTTACGATTAAATTGTATGTACAACTAACTTGGCAGAACATAGTGGCACTTTTGATGTTAATAATAATTATATATTATTTACTATAAGTTCCAATTTAATTATCAATAATGCATATGTATTGAACATCAGTTGTATAAAAATTTGTTTTAAACAGTTTCATAAAAGTTCTATGAAAGATTAATAACAATTTATACTTCATTAGTATAAATTTACACTCTCAATATCAAACACATATATAACTAAAACTAGTATTGAATTATTAGCACTGTCGTCTCTACTCTTCTCAAAGTTACAAAGACAATTATCTTCTTTGTACATCATTATAATGTTGATGGTGAATTATTTCATATTCCTTATTCATCCTTTGTTGACTTTGCAAGTTGTCGATGGATTATATCAAATCAACATGTATCAATAGATGAAGTCTGTGTTGGAGATAGTCCACTGATATGTTTTGAACTGAGAAGATACTCCTCAGGATTGTCTATTGGAAACAGGAACCTGGACAAGCACGTTGCTCTGTATTCTTGGAGCCTTCTATAATAAAAGAAAACGAGTTTTAAGTAAAAAATAATAAATTGTAGTATTACAATTAATAGTAATTCAATAATGAACCATATCATTATATGAAATATAAACTATGATGATTATTAATAATCAAAAATTTAAATTTAATCAAAAGCAACTATTAATATTATATTGAATGGAAAAACAACTACTGAGTTGTTTTTCCAACATGCCCCTTTAGTATACAATGTCCCTTTACTGCCGACTATTGTAAATTCCTCAAATTTATTAAATGTCTTTAACTAGACAGTTGTAAATGAAAAAGATAATAAAAAACAACTATGTACTTTTGAGATGCATGTAAGCTTGAGTGTTTAGAATCAAATAATCATCTTCTTCTAATAGTAAGTCAAACTTTCGGATTCCTACTTGTGCTGCATTTCATTTCGTGTCGACTTCATCAGTGGTTTCTCATTTCAAAGGATCTCTGCAACACCTTTTATGTCCCAATCAGCCACAACTAGAAATAAAAAATTTATTAGTAACTTTCATAAAATATTATTAATAAATCTTAATATTCAAACATCATGATATTCTTAATTACAGATTTTTTGTTTTATTCTTATGCATGTTTATCATCTGTATTTTCATTAGTTTTAATTTAAGTATGTTTATCAATCAAAAATAAATATATACCTATGAGATCCTTGTAAGCTTGAGTGTTTGGGATCAAATAATCATCTTCTTCTAATAGTAAGTCAAACTTTCGGATTCCTACTTGTGCTGCATTTCATTTCGTGTCGACTTCATCAGTGGTTTCTCATTTCAAAGGATCTCTGCAACACCTTTTATGTCCAAATCAGCCACAACTGGGAATTGAAAAATTTATTAGTAACTTTCATAAAATAATAATAATAAAACTTAATATTCAATCATTAACACATTAACAGATTTTTATTTTATTTTAATGTATGTTTATTATCTGTCTTTTGATTAGTTTTAATTTAAGCCTGTTTATCATCTGTAATTTTGTTGTTTCATGTATTTCAAGGTCTGTAATCCTATGTCAAGATTGTTTATTTTGTTTGATAAATGTTTATTTTGTTTGATAAATTTAAGAAATAAAAAATTGTAGGAGTAGAATATTAAATGTATATATATATATATATATATATATATATATATAACAAATGTATTCTAAGTGGATAGATAGATATTAATTAAAAATATGAACAAACAACTCTCTTTTTTGCACTAATTTATTAAATAATATTTTACAACCTTTCGAAGCTAGGTTTGTCTCATCATCAGTGTGTTATAATTTAAAATCTAAAATATGGAAACCTAAATTAGCATTATGTGTTATCCCGTTACAAGTCATTCAATATACTATAATGAACAACTTGTAACGGATAACACATAATGCTAATATAGGTTTTCATATTTTAGAATTTAAACTATAACACACTGATTTAACTATAATGAACACTTGTAACGAATACCACATAATGCTAATTTAGGTTTCCATATTTTAAGTTTTAAATTATAACACACACACATAAGACAAACCTAGTCTCAAAACGTTTGTAAAATTATTATTTAATAAATTAGTGCAAAAAGTGTTTTTTGTTCATATTTCTAAATTAATATATATATATATATATATATATATATATATATATATATATATATATATCTAAATTAATATATATATATATATATATATATATATATATTATATATCTAAATAATATATATATATATATATATTATATATATATCTAAATTAATATATATATATACTCGTATATATATATATATATATATATATATATATATATATATATATATATGCCTAAAGCTGGGTATCTCAATGGTACACCTGTTCAATAGCAAAGTCTTTGTTGCATGAACCTAGGCGAAAATATACTCTTATAAATCAATAATTAAATAAATTAATATAAGCAAATATCATTGAGTAAAAAAGTAAACCTCAAAAGTAAACAGTAATTTTAAATATCACCATTTAAATATCATTATCAATGTAAGAGGGGAAAGGGCATTATTCTAAAAAGCAATTACTTGGTTAATAGACAATTCTTAGAGATCCCAAAATACAATTTCATACTTTGCCCCTCTAAAATATTATGAATTTAACTATACTATTACAGTTTTATACGTACTTTTCCAAGCGTCACCCCTTTTCGCGTTTCTCCAAATAAAGTTCCATATATCAATTACCCCATAAATAATCCCGAATTAGTCTTTCGCACGTATCCTGAAAGTAAATACAATAAACATTTCCATCCTAATTTCCGCAACGACGTCATAAAACAGAATATGCTTTACCTTTGACCCACCCCACCCATCGGGTGGATAGGGATGGATATCGCTCGGCCTCCTCCAGTCTCGGGAGTCTCCATTCGAGAGACTTTGTTGCATTTCGTGCTGAAAGCGTCCATCGTACATTTCTTGCGACAGGAGTGATGGGAATGACGGGACACACTTATTAAGAATTTAACCGCAGAATTTATCCCGCCGGACCGCATCAAACTTTAACCGTATCGAGTGGCTAAATGCTGCCAGAGCAGAACTGGGAAAAGAAATATCTTTAGTAGATACTATATATAATATTATATATATATATATATTATATATAGACTATTAAATACTGTACCATAATGTATCCACATTACTTGACAAATACAGAAAATTGATATTTTTAATTCTCGATCACTGGTCCCTCTATATTCATGTCGTCCACAAGAAGATTCCAAGAATGCAGAGATTATCCAGATTTCTTGCTTTCAATAGACAATCCAGAGTATCTTCTCAGTTCTGAACATATCAGTAGACTATCTCCAACGCAGATTTCATCTATTGATACATATCGATTTGAAATAATCTAATTGAGAATCAAAATCCAAACTCGATTTAGGCATAGATGGAAGAATAAATTGAGATTTAGATCAAACAGTTTTAATAAATGGTACTTGACAAAACAATGACTTTTCTTTCCTCCCTGTTTATTATCACTATTACTATATTTTATTCTCACCTTTTATGTATTTTCAATTCCAAACTTCCGCTTCCAAGTTTCTGGTTCTGGGAGTAAATCATCAATCATCTGCATTCTTCTTCTACCTAGTCCTTTTTGTCCTAATTTACCTACGACGTCGTCGTGTAGGAGGTAACCTTTTAGCAGAATGGACCCAAACCAGTTTTCTTTTCTTCTCAGATTATGCTCAGTAGAGTTCTTCCTTCTTCCACCTTCCTCATATTCTTCATTTGTTATTTTATCTGTCCACTTCATCTTCTCCATTTGTATCTAGCACACCACATTTAAAAGCTATCCAGGTAGTTTTTGACACCCTTCCTTATAGTCCTTGTCTCTGATCCGCTCGAGGCACCACACTATTAGCTTCTTTCGTAAGTCAAGGTCAGCTTGTTTGCCAGTAGCGTTAATTTTTTCCTAAATCCTACTTAGGCGTTTGATATCCTTGTCCTGATGTCTCTCGTACAGTATCGGTTTTTGGTCAATGATGTGGTTCCACTAAATGAAGATTAGAAAGTTAGCCAAAACGTATAGATTTCAAATTTTTTTGTAAACATTTAAATAATTAAATAATTAGTAATTGTATTAATAAAAATAAAATAATAATAAAAAGATTTACAAAGCTCGTCTCATCAAGACATGTTTTCCATTTGGAATTTAATTAACAAGAATTCCGTTTTTTTTTTAAATTAATTGTATGCACGGAAGATGAGTCAAATCAGGACCCAGGTTTGACAACAAAAAGATTTTTCTTAGCTAAATTGTTTTAATTATTGGATGGATGCTCAAGAACTACTATCATTCTCTACCACTATTTTGAGAATATATATTTGTGATTGCATCCCTAATTGCAATTTTCACTGTACAAGTTCAAATGGTTATATATATATATATATATATATATATTATATATATATATACAACAAACTTACGTTTCTAGTTCTACTTCTACCCATATCCATCTTTTCCTCGTAAAACGTTCATTTACAATTCCATTTCCAAATGTTATAAAGTTCCACAAATCAAATTTGTTTGCATGAAAGTTCCTCTCTGCATCCCTTGAAGAATAAAAGAAATAAGCAATGTAGGTGGATGCTGGTGAATAGTTGTTCTCCAGAGGCCCCGGTAAGTAACGAGTGTATGGTATTCATAGACAGGGCTAGGAAATGATAAAAATCAATAATAGAAAGGCAGAGACCAATATTATAGGAAATATTTTTGTGACTGCAAGCTTAATTAAAGTTTTCACAATGCAAGTAGGATTTAAATAAATCAAATTTGGATAATATCGAAATTCCAGACTAAAAAGGATCAGAATTGCCTTCATATTATCTCTTTATAAATTTAAAGAAATAAAGATTATACATACTATACAAGGGCTAATGCCACTTAAGTCCATAAATACCTATTATTAGAAGAGAGAAGTTACTCATCGTAGTCATTAACTTGAATAGTAACAACGAGCTCCGGGTTCTATCTCAACCTGGTACAACTCGATATCAAGCTGTATGATATCAAATTTGCAGTTTAGGTTATAGTTCCAATTATAATCTCTAGGAAAGTCGTCTTTCGTGGGCGTTATATAAATATGTGCTTCTCTTTTAGATAAATATCTAATATGTAGGTTGACCGCTGGGTCCTACTAGAGAAAAAAAACTAAGTTAAAATGTACAACAGAAAAACAGGTAATAATATACATAGTTTTGATAAATTTTGAAAAATGTCAGGGAAAACATTTAAATTATTCAATTATTTGTTTCAATTATTGATTCGATAAGAGTTGATGAGACTATTATTTATTTTTATTTATTTATTTTACAAGCCGTTGGTATAATAATATTATGATAAGGCTCAAGTCAATATTTTGCAGATTTAATATAATTTAATTAACTATTAGCTATTTTATTACTTATTATTTATTATTATTTATATTTATTTATTTATTTTAAACCTATATATATTTAGTTAATAGAAACCTGATTAAATTAGTATATTTATTTATTTATTTATTTATTTATTTTACAAGCAGTCGGTATAATAATATTATAATAAAGCTCAAGTCAATATTTTGCAGATTTAATATAATTTAATTAACTATTAGCTAGCTTTAATAGCATTTAATAACTATTTATTTATTATTTAATTAATTCAATATAAACTTATTTATTTAGTTAATTTTAGTTATTTTTAAATTAGTTTGTTTGTTACAAGTATTTTTTTTAATTTATTAAGTATTTAATAAGCTTTACAATACTTTTACAATACAATTATTTTATTCAACAAATTTTAGGTTATTTTATGATATTTTAACAAATTAAGTGTCTTATTATTATTATTATTATGATTATCATTATTATTATTATTATTAAGTATTTTTACAATATAAGTATTTTCTTTTGCAAATTTTAATGTAATTTGATGAAAGAAATATTTTGTTACACATTTTTTTAATAATAAAGAGTAGTAAAAATAGATTTAGAAATACTAAGGAGATGGTAGACCTAAAAATATACTATTATAGAGACAAATCTCATATCTAAATACAACACAACTTTTAACTAAATATAAATATACACAGATATAAATCCAAATCCAAATTTGGAAAAATAACCAATATTAATATTTATTATCCCTTACAATTTCGATCCATTTATCATTTATCAACCCTAAAAGTTGTCAAAAAGTATTATTCCTCCTCCTGCAGAGGGATTTTATATTAGAGATATTGCAGAAATATGCTTCTGGGACTTGGGAAAACAAATAGAAAAAGCGAGAGAGTCACTTTCGAATATAAAATATGATAGTACATGTCTGAATAACTAATAATAATCTAGAGCTGCACATTTATAACTGGTCATTGACACCATTAAGTTCCAACAAATTTAAAATTCTATAAATCACAAATGAGAATGAGTAACTGGTACGCTGGGTACAGAAGATTCTCAAAATTAACGGTATGGAATTAATAAAAATATTTAAATTTATAATAGTACAGTACAAACAAAATATTAGATGTATCACGAAATTCTTAATTTTTCTTCCAAATATCACAATTTGTGTTTTGAACCGTTTAGACCTAGAGGAGCTCCTAAAATTGAAGGAAAAAAAAAATCTCTGGTAAATTTATTCGAAAATTCTCAATTAAGTCATTGCAGTCGACAAATTTTAATTTAAAAAATGTTGAAATAAACAAAGGTTTACAACCATCAATAAATAATTTAAATTTTGCATAGAAAAATAATATCAATATTAAAAAAAAAAAATTAATTTCGTACCGCAAAAAATAATCAATATTTCAATACCAACTAGAAAGCCATATGTATCCAATACACGTTTATTAAAGTAACGAAAATTACAATCATAATATAAAATTTTATTATATATTAATTTTATAATATTATCAATTAATTTTTATTAATTAATTCCGTACCGGAACAAATGATCGAGACGCCGCCTCTGTTTTATACTGAGAGGATCGGGCACAGCTTCTTTCCAGTGTCTTTTTGTGATCAGGGGCGGACTTAGGATGCCCATCAATAAAATACGATGTAGACGGACGCCGGTGACAGCTAATATATAATAAAATATTCCAATAAATAAGAAAAATATATTAATATCGTATAGTTCTTGTTCTACTTCATTTAGAAATAACGCGATTAAATATGTAATTATTTTCTTGAAAGCAAATTTGGAGCCAGGGAAATTTTTAGTAAAGTTTTTTTCATCCACATAATTAACAAGATTTCCAAGTTTATTTGCCTGCAAATTTGATGGAATTTTGATAAAGTTGATAGTCAAAACGGAATTCTCAAATATAAGAGGCCAAAAAATTTTTAGGCGAGTACACCTGACTTTCTGGTAAGTCCATAGTCAATTATTTGAAAAAAAATCGCTGGCTTCAAATTGTAAAATCTACAAATTTACTGAAGGTCTATCATTAACTCGACAGTTGTAAATATAATAGAGAATGAAAAAAAAAATTTATAGCTTATTTCCTAAATTAGTATTTTGGAAACCATGGAACTAATTTATCAAATTATAGAATTAATTGTCCTCCAAAGTTTTCCCTAAGGTTCGTTCCACGTGTGACACATGACACGTTATATGTTATATATGAAAAAGCATTTTCAAAGTAGAAATCAATATATATTTTCTTGTATACCCATCGGATGCAGAAGTTCGGTCATTTTCATTTCTTTCTCGAATGCGGCACCGTGTTTCCTACGATCTCGAGCAAAACGTTTTCGACATAGAACTTCGTAAGGAAGTTGAAGTTTGGAAAAACTTGGTTCCCGACTGCAATCCGGTCTTTCGAATTCGCTATATAATGAACTAGGACGAAATTAATTAAATTTAGTATCTATAAGAATATTAAAGTCTCTAGATTTTGTTTTTGAAGAATATAGGAGACTATAAAGATATCTACTTTGATCAAATTTTGACCAAGAGTTTTACAAATTGGTTCCGGATTGTAATCTGTTATTTTGAATTTGAATATATAGAACTCAGACAAAATAAATTTAATTTAATATGTAATAATAATAATAAAAGTTATTATTATTATTACATATTAAATTAAATGTTAAATTATTACATATTAAATTAAATTAAAAAGTTGCAATATAATTGTGTCTTGCAAACTACATAGATTATCTACACATTTTTGCTCAAATTTTGATCCAAAGTCAAATTTTACACATTGGTTCCCGACTGCAATTCGACCTCTCAAATTTTCCATACATCTTATCAACATAACTAGGACTAAAAAAATTAAGAAGTCACCTAATACTTTTCTCACTGCTTTTTTTTCAGATTCTGATCCAAACTTTGACATTTTTAAAGATTTAAAAAAATAACGAAAACTAATTTAAAAACAAAATCAGCCTGCTTAATAAATATGTATAATAATGTGTTTAATTTACATATCATGGATATTGAAATAATTAATAACATATGATACGTGGAAATAGTGTTAGTACAAGATCATTTTAAATAAGAGTGGGCAAAAAACTAGTAACTACATATAAATATCAACAGGGTATTGAATTCTAAAGGCTAGGTTTTTTGGATATTTAATGTTTTATGTCTTTCTATAATTCTTTAGACTCTTTAAATTTTAATAAGTAAAAAATCATCCTCATGATCCAAAAAAAATTTCATTACAAATCTTAGAGACAATTATTAACTCATCGAAAATTTTGAAGGATTCACTCATGATTGTCCATCATACCTAGGCTGAATTTTTACTCAATGAAAAAATATTTTTTCTGGTCACTCTTTCGTTCTATAAAGAAACGTAGTAACTACACTATTGCGATATAAAACTATATCTATAACAATTAAAAATTAGTTTATATATATGAATGTATGTACTAGCAAACCCAGTCACTTGCTGTGGCAAATCCAGTGGATTGAAATTTCAACCTGATAAACAAAACCAAAATCGAAGAGATGAATATCGTAAGAGTGTATTTAGAGACAATAAACGAGTGATTAGAGACGAAGTTAACACACATATATATAGTTTTGTTCTGTATATTTCATACTAAAATATTGCCCAACTTTAAAACCATCTAAAACACTTAATTTTTATTAGAGTTTATATTTAAACCATAAGACGTAACATTTAATTAAATTGTTCATTTAATATCACATATGAAACTGGTCTTGTGCAAGAAAAGTCGATTGCATTTCTTATTTTTACAACTGATCGCATCACTGCCCATTCTTTCGAATGAAACGAATATGCTTTTAGTATTATTGGTTAGGAAATATACATTTAAAAAATAAATTGAAATGAATATTAAAATTTATATCTTATATATAAAATGGAGCTCTCTTTCAAATGTCCGAATAAAACTCGAAACGGCTGAATCGATTTGGCCAGTCTTAGTCTTGAAAATTCGTGCCAATCCAGAGAATGTCCAAAAGGTGAGAAATAATTTCAAATCCGCGTAGAAACTTTACATTTATAATTTGAAAATTTTTGTAGAAGCGTAATTTAAATAGAACAATGGACGGTGGCAATTTCGTGAAATGTCAAACGCTTTTGACAGATGATGTTCAATTACGCTTTAATAGATGTTTTACGCGAATAGTATTTATTTGTGATAAATTTGTAGTAAGTA
>NW_020539724.1:5263800-5298223 GCF_003426905.1 Ctenocephalides felis | reverse complement strand
CTCGATTTTATAACCTCCGATCTCCAAAAACATTTGTACAATCCAAAATCTAAAAGATAGCGTGATCTGACGAAAGATGAGAAGTTTTCTCTTTGTTCCGCACATCGTGAGAACCTTACATAGATATATCAATACACCCAAAAGGACCAAAACACGCGACCCTTCAGACCTTATGTGAACCGCCCCCGATACCCATACGATATTTATTATCGATGTGTCTGTTCCACTAATTTTCTATATTGAAAATGAATTGCTAAAAGATTTGATCCGCCGAGGAGCTAAGATAGCCACCTGGTGTATTAGATGATGCTGATCAATAGGAAATTGATGAGAAGTTATTAAAAAAGTTCTAATTCTGAAAGCTTTTGTAAATGAAATTGATCAAGTTTTGTTGCCTATAAAGAACAGAATTAATTCACGAAGTATGAGAAAATAATAAATCAGGAGTTGGATTAATGGAATTAGTTGAAAATTTTTATTGATGCAATAATATTACCAATAATAGTAATGCTAATATTAATTCAACATATTTATAGCCTAATAAAAAGTTATGGCTTTCTCAATTTATATATTATATTATTAAAGAATATTTTGGGTGTATGACATTTCGTGAACATTTATTTGGCTATACTTCTCGTTCCTCGCATATGTACTTTTTTCCCAAATTAACCACGGTGGTCCACCAGTTATTTATCCGGAAGAAATATTACGGCAATCAATATCAACATTGAAAAATATCGGAAATATAAAAAAATCTCCTCCACCATCCGTTTTCATTTTCTGTGTCTCCTAAAAAATGTGCAAAATTATACGGTCGAACATTTTTTCAAGACTAGTGGTCAGTAGATATAAATCTTTTATTGCATTCTGTCGCTGTGACAAATTTCTGATAATATGGGTACTGTGCAAGTGCCTGGGACGAGCATAACTCAACTATCTCACAGCGGGCATTCCAATGTAATTCGAGAACATCGTTTCGACTTCACAATTGAAGTGAAATTTATTTTTGAAAAATATTTTGAAGCAGAATAGAGGAAGAGAATGATTGGGTAAAAATTTCTTTTTCAAGGATAAAAATAATTGACCAAAACCATGGTCACATTATATGCAATTATATGTTTTAGGACCTCCTTCAATTATTTTTAGTAACTAATCTCAGCTTCGATTAGAGGAACAAATATCCATTCTGATTACACATAATATTTCATTTTTTTAAATATTCTCAATTTTTTTAATTCAATTTATTCTGCAACCTGTTAGATGACCATTCTGCAGAGGTTGTTAACGATATGAGAAAGGTTTTATATTATAGTTTGATTATACTCCCAGTGGAGAATCTATTAGGAGTATAATATAAATCTAAAACAAAAAGGAAAATAATACAAAATTAAGGTAAAAAAATAATATAAAAGTTACTAAATGAGATCAATGGGTAATTTTGGCTTCAGTCTGGTGGGCGTCCAAGTACACTTGGCTTGCTGAATTGGTTTGGAAGGACGTCGATTTTGGTTTTATAATTGGAAGCTATATGAAATATCTTTAAATGGCACCCGTTGCACAAAATTTATACAATTGTTTGTTTGGTTGATTTAATTATTTGCATGAATCTCGATCACAGTCTTTTCCCAGGTAGTTTCTATTTTCTATTTCATTTTACCTGTATTGGTTTTATTACGTGGCAAAAATATCGGATTAAGATTCCAAAAACAAACAATTCGTGTTATTTGTGACCTATTTGCGGAAACAGATGTCCATTTTGGGAAAACATTAGTACGTTTAAGGGCCATAAATTGGTATATTTGGCGCCACAATTTATGAGGGGCAAATCTATCGCGTTCGTCCGGTGCACAAGAGGTCCGTAATGTCTTTGAATATTTTTACGAGAGGACACTTTATTGCCTCTAGACTCCTGTCTGCACGTCGCACCATTACGAAGAACACAGGGTCGATAGATAGATTTCCCGATTTTATTGTTATTTTTTATAAGAGAAACGAAAAATCTTGCAAAAGGACCTAGTAGAAAGTATTCGTGAAAACTGGAAGGTTGGGAAAAAAAATATTTTTACATGCGTTGCATCCTTCAAAGCAATGAGCATTTGCATTAAATGTTTTATATGGTTTTTCTTCATATTAATTCATTCATTTTATTTTTAATGAACTTTGGCGTATCCAATGCAATTTTATTTTTATTGCAACTTTTTCGTATACTGCGTCCTCGTATGAGGACACGCATTTGTGTCATTAAATATGCTTTAAAACCCATTGAGATAAATTGAAAATTATTTTGTACATTCAGAAAATTGTAATAATAATAATAATTAATTGTAAAAAAATCTCCCAAATATTTTTATTTTAATTTGCTCCATTATTTTCTGGTCATGGTTTTTAAAAGCGGATGAGATAACTTTAGCAAGCTAAATATAAACCGCAAAATTAATCACGAGATAGTTCATGTGCAAAAATACGATAAGCTGACAAAAAATCATTATCATTTATTTTTAAGGTCAAAAATACTAAATTTCACTAATTTATACCAGCAATGTCAAGCACGAGTTATTTCCTTGTACCGTTTTATTATCTCCAATTTTGATTTTAATAAAAAAGTAAAGTTTTATGACTCCAGACACTTGTTTCATAATCCACTAAAAGTGTAACCCCGGCAGATGAAATAATGTAATCTCGTTTTGATAAAGCAACAACCTTGACCAATAATTACTTACATCCTTCGTAATAGCTGATATGTAATTTTAAGTACCTGCCCACATTGTTAGGCAGAGGTTGCCAAACCACTGCGAAAATAAAATGGGAAGGTTTTGTTTTGCCATAAATTTTAATTAAAAATAATTAAAGTTGTATTTTAAATATAATGTTTATACGTACTGTTTGTTTTCTGAACAGTCAATCTAAATAAGTAAAAATCTTTTCGAAGGTGTTATTTATTTGTAACGTTTTGGTACTAGTTGCGTTCTATCACCTATGATTTCAATCTAGAAATGCATATCATTACTTTTATTTAAAAAAAATTGATACTCCACTTTACATTTAAAATTTCGGTTAATAAATCATAAATATTCAGTTGAATAATTTTTTTCAAATGTGTGTAGAGTGCGGTTTTAGTAGAAGATGTTGATGAAGACCTGGTGATGAAACGAACTAATTCCGAAACGTTGCAAAAAGACGATGATGATAACTGACGTTTTTGTGTTTAACATTTTCATGTAACTTTTATAAATTTTCAACAAGTATCATTTCACTTCAGGAAGTATATTTTACATTTTTGACAAAAAATGTTCAACTATGCGTGAAATATGTACTAGAGGCACTCCATTAGCCCCGAGACAGTTAGCTTTTCTGAATTGCGGCCTGTTTTATGACAGAGGACTCAACGGCCGTTCAAGTATCCATGTTTTTTGTAATCTCCTTTTTTCCATTGTAGTTTTCAAGTACAATTGCACTCTTTTACTACACATACCTGTCGTATTGTGCGATCGTAAGTTCATTCATGATTTTATACCGAGTCCTTCAAGTCTTGTATCATTCTTCTGTGGCGAACGGTTTTCATGAAGTACCTTTTCTATAAGCATTTCTACGTTTCTGCATTTATGCATTTATGCAGTTTTGCGTTTCTGTCACCCCGGCGAGCTATTGTCTTGCATTTCTATATAAGTCGTTGCAATTCTGAAGGTGGGATTTCACGATTAGATTACACTATAAGAATCTGATCATTGGTAAAAGTTCAACAAACCTTACTTTTAGTAAAATAAGATGGAAAAAGTTTATGGTGAAATTTACTCCTCTGCAAACATCTCGGATCGCACAAAGTTGACAAGAACACATTTCAGTTGCCTGATATTATTTTTTTAATTAATATGAAAGCTATAGGATTAAAAAGTATTTTAAAGCATTCTAAAATAAAATTATGAGTTTATAAGTAATTAAAAAGCTGTCCATGACACTACCCCATCGGATGAATTATAAAACACAAAAGATGTCACCTGCAGATAAATAATGAATATGGGTTTCAATTACGTTTAATGAAATGCTAAAACCATTCAATAATTATAAAAAACTAGCTGTAAGTGGAATTCTGTCTTGAGGCAATTATGGCATCGTGCCTTAAGGCAAATTGCTGGAACTTCCCGTACCGTAACGAAATGTTCGTGGAATACTGAATGTTTTCAAATAGATTATTCTAAACTTGTAACATTGTCTAATATTTATAAGAATTATATAAACTGTATTGCAGAGTTGAAATTATTTGTAAAGTATATTAGAACTATAGTCAGAATTAAAAATGAAATCTGAAATATTTTCGATATAAAAAACTAAAAAAAAAAAAAAAAAAAAAAAAAAAAAAAAAAAATGGAACAAAATTTTTTTTTTCCAAAATCAATTATTTTGTTAAGACAAGCAGAAAGTTCTTTGAATCAATTAAATCGGACGCTTAGTTCTCTCAAAAACTGCCATTTTTTGTACATTTAGCTCTGTATCTCCGAAATGGCTGGGCCTGCCTTTGCGAAAAACTAATAACCCCTTCTCCCAATCATTACTAATTGAATGTTTTTTAGATCATTCAAATCGGATGCTCCGTTCACTCAAAAACTCGATTTCTATTTTCTGCACTCTTTGCTCCGTATCTCCGAAACGGCTGGACCTGCCTTCGCCAAAAACTAATCAGCTCTTTTCCCTATCAATAGGAATCGATTGTTTTTTAAACCATTCAAATCGGTTGATCCGTACGCCCGAAAACGTGGACGAAAATTTGTATCCATACATACATACACACACACACACACACACACACACATCCATTTTTTCTGAAGTATGCCAAAACGTTCAGAAACCTTCAAAACGTCGAGAAATGTAAAAATTTTCAATTCCGATTTTCGGCCCATTACAATAACTTACCCTACGGGAAGTTAATAATATTAAATGTCATTTATAATGACAATTTAATTAAATTATTATCTATTTGGATCACCGTTGACATTATTTGAATTTATTGAGACTTTATAGTTTATTATTTATAGGAAAACCTTTTATATCATGATAATATTACTTTACAATATTCTGAGTAAAAATTTTCACAAAAATATTGCCAAAAATATAATAATTTCGCAAGACATTATGAGGGTTTACATATGATCTCAATTTAATTTATAAAATAGTCTCAAAAAAAAAAAAAATAGACATATTTGAGCTTTTTTCAACAACATATTAGAGCTTTTTTTAACTTCTGGATAACATTCTAGTTGAAAACACGAAAGCTTTAGTTATATTAATTTATATAATCAATTTTATAAGTTTTCAATACACACTTAAATGTTTTTTAATCTCATCAACCATTTTGTTACCATAAGTTGATAGTCATAGAAAACATTAAGGGGATTTTCAAGAACTATTCTTATATATAATTTTTTCTATTTATACCTGGAGTTTTACAATGAATAGTCCTCATTATTAACAAATAGTACTTATAAATAAAATTAATTTCTACAAAATATTAACTTTTCTTCATATTGTGTGATTGATTATAGAAAGTTGACGGTTGCAATTTAATAATAATTTCAAAGGCAAAACATTCGCGTTGCATATATTGCTATCCGATATTGCATCGGTTTTATAATAAGCCATCTAAGAGCCCACACCATGCATGCTAGTTTTGCGATTGCACCTACATATTACCGCCCACAAGTTAGATCCACGATTCCGACCAACATTTTGGTCCGGGAGGCAACGACCATGATAAAAGATCCGAGGAAAATCTACACATTTTGAAAAGTTTCATTTCAAAAACTATTTGCATCTAAATATTTAATATAGTTGCAAAGTTGTATCAAAAATGTTGTAATTACCAGATCCTCATTATAATATAAATTATAATTACAAAAAGATCGTGCAAAATAACGTAGAGAAAGTACGAACAAAAGGGTGTAAAATATGTATAAAATGACACAGTAGCTTTATTTAAAAATTGGCATATTTTAGTAACGTTTCTATGACTGTATAAGATGAAGAAAGCCATAAAAACAATATTGTCAGATGTTGAGCGTCATTGTCAAAGTCTTGTCGGAGCAATCAGTTCGAACGTGTAACTCACCTTCAAAAGTTTATTTTGAGGGTGTTTTTTGGCTTTATTTAGAAATTGGCAAGTTTTAGTAACGTTTCTATGACTGTATAAGATGAAGAAGCCATAAACACAATCGTGTCAGATGTTGAACGTCATTGTCACAGTCTTGTCGGAGCAATCAGTTCGAACGTTTAACTCACCTTCAAAAGTTTATTTTGAGGGTGTTTTTTGGCTTTATTTAGAAATTGGCAAGTTTTAGTAACGTTTCTTGGACTATATAAGATGAAGAAAGCCATAAACACAATCGTGTCAGATGTTGAGCGTCATTGTCGGAGTAATCAGTTCGAACGTGTAACTCGCCTTCAAAAGTTTATTTCGATGGTTTTTTTTTGGGACTTATTTCTTTTGAATAAAAAAAACCTATGACTGTATTAGTTTTTTTAATGTCCAAAGAGAACTAAACGATTTATTTGTATAATGTATTCTAAAAAATTGGCCTTAGCATATCCTTTGCTTTTATGTAGTTTTGTCAGTACCGACAAAATGGTTTTTGTAATTAGTTGCATTTTTCCTTAATAAATTTTATTATAGTTCTCACTTAATTGAAAGACTGTTACTAGTTTTCGATGAATATTAAATGTGTAAAAAAATTTAAGTCTGATAAAATCATTAGAAAAAAATACAATGACATTTTGCTCCTACTTCTACCATTGGGGCCGTTCAAATATTACGTAAGCACTATTGGGGGGAGGGGGGTTGTTGATTTGCTTATTTTGGGTTGAAATGGTGGGCAAGGGGAGTCTGGATGATGATTACGTCATAGATAGTGCTTTTATTTTTTTACATTAATTGCAAAATGTTTACGTAAGCATGGGGGTAGGTGGTAAGAGCTTTGCTTACTTTAGGTGACAAGGGGGACGGGGGGGGGTAAATAATTGTAATAAATCTGCTTACCTAATACTTGAACGATCTCATTGTACTATAAAATAATAAAACAAATAAGAATTTATAAAAAATGAAATAAAATATTTAAAAAGATCAAATCCTTTATTACTCATAGATCCTGTGTCGTCGCCTCCCGTCCCACGATTCTCTTCTATTATTAGATGCGTTTTGTATACCAACTCGAAAATTTTGTATGCGTTTCATTGAACGGTCTTGGCGGGTAGGAGCTGCTTCATGTGATGAATGGGGAGACGGTCCCATTCGTCACGAAAATAATAACAAATTTTATTTATAACCCAGGGGCCAATGTTATGTACATCTGGCAACGATGCCGGTACGGTACCTGGCACATGCTGGTGATCCTAGAGAAATAGGATCAGCGATTTCGAATCCTGGTTGAAGTAAATAGAGATAAATAGGGCGCGTTTTATTACTCAGAGGCGTTGAGTAACACAAGGTAGTTAATTTCTGTTAATGAGGATTGAGATGGATAAAATTTAACCCTTTTTGAATCTAATTTTGGAGTTTTTTGGAATGGTAAATAAATTATCTTTTGACATCTGCTCGTATTATATAAATAAATGAATATGGATATGATTGGATTTCTTGCTCGAAACACAATAAGTATACCATTTTTTGTTAGAATTTTTAAATATTTGCATATATTCGCCCTGATGTTTCTGAATAAGTAATCGTTTTGTGTTGAGGGTAGCGAATTTCTAAAGTTCATTTTAACCATCTACATCATAGGTTCTCAAACTATTTTGTGCCGTGGACCCCTAGGGCAGTACTATGGACCCCTCAGTCACTCGATATCGATAACGATTTTTATTACAAGTATTGCTTTCTCCCTTTTATTATATAAAAATCAGGCAACTAATCTATAGGCTTTTTCTTGAGGCAGAAATACAAAGAAAGTAAAAAAATCTTTGACATTAAAATATGGAGTAATATGAACATGTGTGAAACAGGGTTAAAATTAAGGGCTATATGAAGCACTTTTCATGATAAGCCAAAATTGTTAAAAAATATGAAAATTAAGATAGAAAATCCACATTTAATAAATCCACTTTAGTGACTTATTGAATAAATGCTCTTCTGAAGAGCAAATCAGATTATTAAATTAACGTTCTAATTATCTATTATTACGTAAATAACTTAGTTTAAATTGTCTAACATGAAGTACTTGGATCCAAAAATAGTAAAATCACGCAAATTATGTAAATAAGTATCATGATTGCTATTCATAGAATATTATAATACCTAATACTTATTTATAGACCATCTTATCATTTAATTTACACTACTTTAATAACAAGAAGTTTTCGATTACTTCATATTTATTCGGAATTATGTAATGGCGTGAACTTTATCAACCGATTATTCAAATTTCATATAAGTTTTACGGTGAAATTCTCAGAAAATAGTTATCACATGGCGAAGCTCTTGAATGTAAAGTGTGTTGAACTTGTTGATAGGTTTGCTAACATTGCAAATATGCAGCATATAAATATCTTGAGATTATATTTGGATCAATTGAATAAAACTAAACACTTAGTAGAGGAATTTTCACTGAAGAATGCTCGAAAAATATCTAATTTGATTGAAACGTTTCAACAATAAGCAATTTGTTATCAAAACACTTCAGTGAAAGTTCAGAAACGTCAGAATTAATATGGAGTAATAAAAATAATAATATATGTGCTCTATGAAAACCAGAAATGATAAAAGATTGATTTTTATATAAGTCGAAGTGTTATTATTAATAAAAGGAATACACTTTATGATAATATTTGCTAGTAGTGATGACTTTTTATGTTTTTCAATTACATTTGTCTTAAAGCTCATAATTCTAGGTGTTTTGGTATTAAAAATGGCCAAGTAAAAAGTATTTCTTATGAGGTTAAACTAAATCTTAAGACGTCTACTATGATTATGTAAGGTTCAAATTAGTTTTTTAAGAAATTTTGCAAACGTTTCGAATCTCTATTTGACCCATTTTCAATGAGAACAAAAGTATACACAACCAACAAACAAACGTCGTTTAAGCAAACATAAAGGTGAAATTGAAATAATTTCTAAAAAAATTAAAAATTAAAATATTGCAATTTGGGAGCTTTTTTAAAATATCCACAGTTATTTTGTCATTGGGTTTTGCACTAACATTTTTGTTATTTTTTTCCAATGGTCTATAACACATACCCTGTACTTAGATTTTTGGAAATAATCAAAAATAAATAGAATTTAATTTTTTTTATGACTGTATTTGGGGAGAATGTAGGACAAGTGGTGGTTCTTGCATCCAAAAAATGCAGTTTCAAATCCTGAACCTATACAAGCCTGATATCAAGCAGTAGTAATGATAACTGTTTCCTCTTAAGAACCAAAAATATATTTTCATGTGGGAGAGTATGTAACAAATTGAATAGGCATATAAATTAGATATAAAAATAATATATGTTTGGAATCATTATGATAAACTTTGAATAAAAAATATTTTGAGCTTCATGCAATAGGAGATACAATTAGTATAAGGTAAAATTAATCACATGAGTGATTTTTAGGGATTTTTGGACTACCCTCCCCCTTGGTGATATTTATTTATTTATTCATAAGCAAGTCGTAATCAATAATAATAGATATTATTTCAGGCTCTTGTCAAGATATTCAAAATTACCTCCCTCCCTCACCAGACATCACGTGTATTTTTAGTACCTAGAAAAAATCGTAGTTTTTTTTATTTGTTTTTGAAAGATTTTGGATTTTTTTAAATTGACGTCAAAAATAATACACCTCAGGTGTCTCATGTATCAGGTGATTTCCCCCACGTGATATTTGTTGATTTTTTGTCAAACCCTTTCTTCCCATTTGAGGATCACGTGATTAATGGTGCATCAACACCAATAAAAAATCTGTATTTTATTTGTATTACAGAGCCAATTAATTTAAATAATAAAAAATCCATTCTCAATCAAACTTATTTAGCATCTTCTAATGTTCAGTACCAGTTCAAATATTTTTTTTTAAACTTTAGGTTGTGCGGATTCTGATCTCCTGGTCACTTAGCCATATGCATTTGCATATTAATTATAAAGTAATTCTATTTGATGAAATCCTAATAATCTTACAATTAGTAATTCTAAATGGTGAAACTTCAAATGTTTTTTTAATGGCTAGATATTATTTGGAATTAAATATTAAATTTATAGGAAATTTCATCCTCTCTGTCAGTGTCTAGGAGTTGTCCTTCTCTGTCAATGTCTACTAGTTGGATCGCATCCAAATTTTGTTATTCCTGGCACGCGTCAAATGCAACGCTCATAGAAAAGAGAGACTTAGACTTAATAATAATACGCGATATTCAAAATGGACACTTTGTAGCACCTTTAATATCAAGTTATTCGTTTTGCTCTAACCTCAGCCGTGACAATGTAGAGTTTTTTGGTCCTTTGCCAGATCGAGAACGTTAAACGAATTATAATTTTAGGAGTTTAAAGCGTTTGTTGACATAGATTGTGATCAGAAAAGATTTAATTTTAAGTCTTGTTTATGAAACTAGGAGGAAAGCGGCGAGGTGTTTAACGAAAATGAAATAGAAGTCTATGAAATAGAAGTTTGTCAGAATGTCAGCCAATAAAATGGTACATTCATATGGAATTTGAAAATAAGAAAAAAATTTTTCTTATGTATTTATTTTTAAATTAAATGAATATCATTATTCAAGAAACGACTTGAGCTCTATACACCCTGATATCAAACAGTAGTGATAACCATTTCCCCTTAAAATCAAACAGATTTTGAAAAATGTCTTCATTACTTGTCTACTAATTTAAATTTTAAGTATTTTGTATTAATTTTATTATTAATTTCTATATAGATTGAATTGTGCAAAAAATTGCTCATTTATGAATGAAACAAAATTGGAATAAGCTATGTATTTTTATTCATCTTCTGAACATTTATTTCCAAAGTGGTCCACATGATCCTCTGGGGTCATTCATAAATTCTGGTTGCTTTATTTTATTATTATTATTATTTTAGATTCAATTAATAAATATATACAATTAACATATCTTTTTACTCTGAATACCCAATAATAAACTTCAGAATAGATAGAAATTTATAGAAAAAAATCGACACCAAAAAGTTTAGGAACCTGTGACCTAAGACGTATTTATCATTCATTCTAATTTGTTATAGGTTTTTGTAAATTCTTTTATAGATGAAAGCAAATTTTCATAAATTTTGTCAAAACAACAAATTAGACAAATTAGAAATTTATAATTTATCAATTTTTAAATTTTAATTAATATTTTTATTTTAAATATGTAAATTTTTCTTGATTTCAAATTTATTAAGGATTAACTCATAAATACATATTTTATCAATATATGAATTTTTTATTACAAAATAGCACCGCAAAAAGTCTGTTATTTGAATTGGTATTTGTACAATGTTATTTTTTAGAAAAAAATCATCAACAATTATGATTTAATAATAATTAACTTTGTAAATTTATTTCTAGAAACCAACAATGTAAAGCTCAATCTTTTTTTAATTTTCTTATTTTTTTTATTTTCATTTATTTTTTTTATTTTTTATTTTTTATTTTTTCTTATTTTTTATACTATTTCTTATTTTATTTCTTTGTTTTTTTAATTTTTTTTTATTTTTTTTATTTTTTAACTTCCCGTAGGGTAAGTTATTGTAATGGGCCGAAAATCGGAATTGAAAATTTTTACATTTCTCGACGTTTTGAAGGTTTCTGAACGTTTTGGCATACCTCAGAAAAAATGGATGTGTGTGTGTATGTGTGTGTGTGTGTGTGTGTGTGTGTGTGTATGTATGTGTGGATACAAATTTCCAGTCACGTTTTAGGGCGCACGGATCAACCGATTTGAATGGTTCAAAAAACATTCGATTCCTATTGATTGGGAAAAGAGCTGATTAGTTTTTGGCAAAGGCAGGTCCAGCCGTTTCGGAGATACGGAGCAAAGAGTGCAGAAAATAGAAATTGAATTTTTGAGTGAACGGAGTATCCGATTTGAATGATCTAAAAAACATTCAATTAGTAATGATTGGGAGAAGTGTTTATTAGTTTTTGGCAAAGGCAGGCCCAGCCATTTCGAAGATACGGAGCTAAATATGTAAAAAATGGCAGTTTTTGAGAGAACTAAGCGTCCGATTTAAATGATTCAAAGAACTTTCTGCTTGTCTTAACAAAATAATTGATTTTGAAAAAAAAATTTTGTTCCATTTTTTTTTTTTTTTTTTTTTTTTTTTTTTTTTTTTTTTTAGTATTGTGTATATCGAAAATATTTCAGATTTTATTTTTAATTCTGACTATAGTTCTAATATACTTTAGAAATCCTCGAACATTTCGTTACGGTGCGGGAAGTTCCAGCAATTTGCCTTAAGGCACGATGCCATAATTGCCTCAAGACAGAATTCCACTTACAGCTAGTTATTATTTTTTTATATCTTGAGGAAATAGATTAATGTTACTGTAATAGCATACTTTTTTTTAAAAAATTCTAAATCCATTTTTCGAAATTGCAAATTTATTAAAATATATATTACATATATATATTATAGTACTATATATATTATTACAATCGGTTCAATTACTAAAACAGTTTATGAATCGACTTCTTTAACTTTTATGAATGAAACCACGTGTACAAGTTTATGAATGAAATATTTCTTTCTCAATTTGCTGATTCGATAATGAAATGCACTCATTAACATATTTAATGACACCTTTGTAACCTGAGAACATATTTACGCATAAACAAAATTGCGTATGTTAACACAGTTTAGAAAATTAAATAATTTGCATTTATTAAAGTGCGTTGATAATAATTTTACATTCAAAATTTAAGGAAAAATATTCAGAACTTCAAATTCCAAATTCAAAGCACTATAAATTATTTGTGTAGACCTATTTACAATATATAAATCAGTATTATAAATAGCAATTACGACCAATTAGATTAATTATACGACAAGACGAGCATCAGTCATTCTAATCAGGTCAATGTTAAATATGAAGATAATTCTAATCAATTTTTATATAAAATTTTATACTTCAACGTTTTATCTTGGTGAAAATAAATTATTTTAAAACACGTGCGCAAGTAAAAGCGATATTTTTAATGTATTACTACGCCATTGGGACTATAAAATTTTTATCGTATAATTGGCATCGTAAAAGTTTCTTGAAAAATAATTTGAATTAGTAATAAAAATTAAACAATAGAGAACGATTTTTTATATATTGGACGTATTTCTGACCTTCTCATCTAAATCGATTAAAAAAAAGAAAAAAAAGGTGATTTGCCATGGTAAGGACTTGGTCTAGCAATTATTTGTTCCCAATTCGATATACTACCAAGCTAACCTGATATCATGCAGTAGGGATATTAGACTCTCATATAACACATAGTAAAGTGAAATTAGCTCTTTGGAGAATTTTTGCAAAAATAATTAAGTCAATAACTAGAAAGAACAACTACTGAGCTGAGTTGTCTTCTTAGTTTTTAAAAAACATCCTTTCCCATAATGATATTTATTACAAACATTTCTTAACAACTATTCGAACAAACTACATCTCCACCTTGTTTATTCAAAATTTCTCCAAATTCATCAACTAATGGAATATTCCTTTCCTCTCAGTTCTTCAACAAAACGTTTACAAAATTCCATAAAATATTTGCATGAGAAACAATGTATTGTACATCGATTCAGTTTCGAATAAATATTTATGAAGAGGCATAAAAACGATGGCAGTTACAGTTTATAGACAATTCAATAGTATTTTCCATAAAGTAAAATGATTCTAGGCAGGAAATAGAAGGAAAAACAAATTTTGTAAATGTTTTCATAAATGTTGGTGCAGATGAACTGGAGAGGAAATATGAATAAATTAATTGAAACGTAACACTACTGACTTCAATACGACTTTTTTGTTAAATAATATTATATATATACACATCCACGAATTAAAACATACTTTACTATGTATTTTATAACATTATTATTTATATTTTTTTGATGATAATAAATATTTAATATCAATATTTTTAACTATCCACGAGAGAAGCATATGATATCGCTTGAAAACCTGATCGAATTTTTCAAGTCATTCTGAATCTTTTGAGACCAAAATTGGCAAAATGTGCCAAAATTTGATCATTTGTGAGGGGAACCTCTGCACCGATTTCGATATCAATTTCATTCAAAAGCCATTTTTTTAAACTTTGAATTTGTTTTTGGTAAAGATTAGCAGGATGTTTATTTCTGATGAATCGTTGAAGCATTTATTTGACAATTTTATTGATACCTTGTATGATTTTATTCCATATTCTAATGTCCATGGTTCTAACAAAATATCCTAAAATATTGCAGGCCTATGAAATTTGGTGTGATTATAAAAAATCAAAAAGTTGAATTAATGGGCTGTTCAAAATTCTATCGTCACAATTACAAAAGTAGTTAAATCTCAATTTTAATTGCCTAAGTTGATTATTTAGTCAATTATTACTTAAGGCAGAGTGTCATTTACAAGTTTCACAACTAGTAAAGTAAAATTCCACATGTTGTTAAGTCGATGTGTTATTTGAATTGAAAAATTAATTGTCTTCTGCACGAAAAAAGCTCTACAAACAAGTTGTGCGTTTTCGTTTTAATGTTAACATGTTTTGTTTTGCATTATGACTATTTTCATGTCAATTGATTTCTAACCATTAATAGCTTTTATAACTTTAATAATACACTGCAGTTTCTTTCATGGATATTTTTTATACGTGATGTATGTATTTATAAGCACTTTAATAACTCACTCAGTCATTTTACGATGATGTTTCTGCCCGAGTTATTTAATGAAGTCCAAGTTACTTCACATTTATGTTGCCTTTATTTTTATACTCAGCAATTTCTCATCGTAGTGCCATTTGAAAATGTATCATGGCACTTACATTTCTTCCTCTGAATGATATATCATCTGTTACTTAGTATTATGAAAGCTTTTGTAATAACTTCTTATGAAAACATCATTTTAACAATATTTTTTTATTTTACTGATTTTATTGCAATCGTTTCTTGCGATGCTTTATTTGAATGATTGGAAGGTCATATAAATATGTATAAATGTCTGCATTTAGACAAAGTTGTACGTAAATATGCATTATTCATGGACTTTAAACTTTAATCGAACGCCTTGAGAATATTATTGTGTTAAAATGGATGATTACTACCTTTTGACGCTTACTATTTTATTTCTGTAAAACTGAAAATTGTCTGAAAGCAAACTATGTGTATAACTTGCAAACTATGTGTATAAATAATCAACATAATAAATAAGAATTCCACATATATAAGAGTCCATATCGAGTTTCGTCAAATGGCTTTTAAATTTTTGAGAAAATATAGATGAAAGCCTTACATACATTAACCCTCTCCACTCGGATGCCGCCAATCTCGCAATTCGCGAGTGGAAAGGATTAACATACAAACATACTGTTTGCAATATGATTTTAAATGCATAAACTACTCATTCTAGGACTCAATAAAAATAAGATGCATTGTCCTTAACACCAATTTTTTATCATTGATTGGTTGGTTTTAGTTATTTTTTCCGAATCGCAATATATAGCTTTATCATTATATTTTCTAACCAAAGATTGCCTAATTTGAAAATTAGCTACTGGAAAAAATGATTTCAAAAGCTGCGACGTAATTTACGAGTAACATTGTAAATAAACCGACCATGTTGCTCCTCGAATCTAATAATAACCCTTCTGCATCGTAATTACACAAGCGCTTATGCCAGTTCAAACGAAAGATTATACATACAGAGGTTTGTGTTCATTTTTATCGTTTGACATCTGTCCTTAGCCAGTGCAGTACATCAGAGATATTAAATAAAATTAATTTGCTTAGAGCCTTGAAATAAGACTTTAATGAGACCCGGGTTAGTGACCCCCTTGGCCTTGACTGATCGGATTATCACAATGAGAAGATTCCCAACAGATCTTATAGAATTAAACTCGTTCTGGTGGATAGAAGTTTTATAATTACATCTTAATCGATGCATTCAAATAAATATGATTTGATAAATAAATATCGTATTGTATCAGACATTTAAACCGATAATATATTCCTAGAGTAAATATTTTTTGATTGGAGCACTTCTGTTAGATCTATGAATGGTGAATGATGAATCAATTTGCTTGTTGGTTAAACTTGTTCTGGTTATAGTGATTTGTAAAGAGTTGATTGAACAACCAATGCGTCGAAATAAAATATTAATTTTATGGACCAGTTCATATATTTGAGAGAGTGCTCCTAACGTCACGTTCATTATTATATAATAATTAATAACATAAATATTTTTGAATGTATCATGTATTACATTATGATGTTTATCAACCTTCTTAAAAGAGTGCACGATAAAAATTGATAAAATCCTGAGATAAAATATTTTACAGTTACATCATACTATATAGTAATTAATATTACCACATTTTCTATATTTAAAACATTTCAAAACAATTTGTATCATATCTATAAATAGAAAATTTATTATAATATCATAATAGTTAAAAATAAATAATCTCTCGAAATCAACAATCTCAACGTTATGAAAATCAATCAAAATATCGTACATCTTGATATCAATAATTGGTACTCTTGAATATTTACAAGTGAAGATAGCGATTTAAATTAATCTCTGAAGTGATGATAAAAAGTAGTATAAGTTTTGCAAAATTCAATTAACTGCTTTATTTTTGAAAGCGACGTCCAAGACGAATCGGCCAAATTTATTCCAGACGTATTTCGTATTTGTGGTCGCGAATTCGAATATTTTATGTACATTTCTTTTGTGATCATACTCATATTGTTCAACCAAGCGTTGCGGAGATCTGTTTTATTTATGATATGGTTCGATATTGAGACATAAAACTCGATGGAATTTCACCTTCGATTTATGTAGCTTCTGTAATAGAATCTTTCCATATTTTCCATAAAATGTCACGAAAACTTATTAAGTTTTATTTTCACAACGTAGTGCTACTGGTAATTTTTTACAATGCATGAATGCAGATATAAATAAAAAAACAAATGTGATTATAATTGTCTATTTTTTGTTTTAGAATTTCAATTCCCAAAATGGACCAAGAAGCCTTTGAAGCCTTGGCAGACTACACCTGCAAGAAGTGCCATTCTACGAAGCGCCCCGACCGTCAAAACTGCGTAAAACAGTCACCTTCCTACCTTCATACACCCAAAATGTTGAAGACCCCACAATCAATATGATCCTGAAAGAAGAACCCGAGGAGATCACTCAGCAACGTGGAATTCGCAAAGTGCCTTCATTAAATGACCTCTCCGACGAAGAAGCATCTCTGGAACTTCCTGCCCAAGTTCCGCCGTTAACCCCGGGAACAAATAAGAAAATGTCAGAAGCCTTGAAAGCCTCATTTGCATCGTGGGAGAAAGAACAGAAGTTTTTATGTATCAACAAAGACCCCAGGCAGTGGACAGAGGATCATGTCGCGCATTGGCTAAAATGGGCTGCAAAAGAGTTCTCTTTAGAAGGTATTTCAATTCAATCTTTCCGCATGAGAGGGCGTGATATGTGCGCTTTGGGAAGAGAGAATTTCTTGGCCAGAGCACCTCCTTTTACTGGTGAAATTTTGTGGGAGCATTTAGAAATCCTGCAGAAAGATTTAGAAACTACGACATCTTTACAAAATGTGCCGTCTGATATTTATGAATCAGTTTGTGCACCTGATATGTCTTCCTTCCTACAACAAGCACCAAGACCACAAAGGATGTACCCAGAACCAATCCAATCGCCTTACCACCTGATGATGCCCATGCATAGAGGGTATCCTTTGAAGGAAGAAGCTGCAGCTTATGGCTTACGAACCATTGATGACTTATGTGCGGTCTCTAATGAATATCAGCCACCAGCTGCACACATGAAAACTAACATGTATCAGCAACATCCATATCCTGAGCCAACGAGAGGAGATTTTTATAACATGCAAGAAAAATATTTCCAGAAACAAACAAATCCTTATCAACGCTACCCGGATCCTTATGGCTTTCCATCTCCTCCATCAGTGCCTTATCAACAACCTGGACCAGAACCAACATACACACAGCTACCGGAGAAACCAATGAACCAATTTAACAACACAAGTGGACCTGTTCAAGGGCCATGTTTTACTGGATCAGGTCCAATCCAATTATGGCAATTCTTATTAGAATTGTTGACTGATAAAACTTGTCAAGCATTTATTTCATGGACTGGTGATGGCTGGGAGTTCAAGCTGACAGACCCAGATGAGGTGGCAAAACGCTGGGGAATAAGAAAGAATAAACCAAAAATGAACTATGAAAATTATCGAGAGGTTTGAGGTATTATTATGATAAAAATATCATCCACAAAACTGCAGGCAAGAGATACGTTTACAGATTTGTTTGTGATTTACAAAATTTGTTGGGCTATACTCCTGAAGAGTTAGCATGCAATGGTCGATTTGAAACCAGAACATAAAGATGGCGAAGAATGAAGAAATAGAAGTCATAGAATTTTATATAAAAAACTATCAAATCTGAAATATTAAGTTTATATGTGATTGGTATAAATTTAGGCTTTAAGATAATCTCCATGACTAAGAAAGGCTATATATTGCAAAGTAGTTGATTTATTGTTCATTATCTGTTTAAATAAGGTGTGCCTTATATCGATACTGGAACTTTAAGTATAAGAAAGGACTATTTGAGCTTATATAAATAATTATATGCTATTATGTGATAATCAAAGTTCTAAACTAGAATTTTTACATACATTTAGTATGAATCAATTCAATTGGTTACTAAGATATTTTAATATTCAGCAATTCATTGAACGAATAATGATACTATTTGTTATAGCATTGATTAATTGAAATATGAATAGAGCTGACCAATTTCAAATTGGTTTATTAATGTTAGCAAAACCTAAAACTGACAAAGTAGAATTTCAAATTAATTATGCACTTTTTTGCATAAGTAAATATAACCACCTTAATTATCATCAAACATATCCTAATCAAATTGGGGAATTTCATTAATTAAGTAATAAATTACAAAGTTAATCTATAATAGATAACAAATAAATCATAATTCTTGTTTCAGATTATCATTAAGCAAAATTTTATTTATTACAGTGAACAACGAATAATATCATTAACATTATTCTTTACAATATTAATGAGTTCCCTATTAAATTTTATAAATCATACATATTATTTATTTCCATTGATCTCGAAATCAATATATTAAGGATTGGATAAAAACTAGTTTATCATAATATATGCAATTAAAAAATGCAACACGACAAATATTATTTTCATTAATATTATAGTAATGAAATAAAGTCACATTTTGTACTGCATATGTTAAGTGTCATAAATGGAATGACCATTCTTTTTAAGGACGACAATAAAATAAATTAGTATTTAATTAATAAATTGATAGTCTGAATTATGAAAGATTAGATATTTTATAAAAATGTCTTCTATAGTGGTGTATAATTAAGTTATGTTTATGTAATCTATGTAATTTTAGTTTTATCTTTGTATTTTGAGTAGCCATATTTAAACTTTATTATAACTTTATTAAACTAGGGTCAAGCAATTTACAAGTTTAAGTATTAATGTTATCGAGATATCTGCAATAGTTATTTTTGAATTGAATGAAAATATATTGATTTATTATAGAATGTATAATATGGCTTCCATTTATCTATATACCTGAATTTTTATTATATTTAAATGATATAAAAGATCATATTCTCTCTGTAGGATTATTAAGAACGTTGTTTTGAGAACAAAGCAATAGAATATATAAATGTTTACGAATGTGCAATGTGGTGTGAAAAAAAAAGCATCGATGCTTTACAGAATGATTATATCCAAAGATATTTAAAGTTATGATGCCACACATATTCTATTTGAAAGTTATAACTTATTGTTATGAGAAGCATTGTATGGAGAGATTGTTATTTGTACATTTCTTGCTTCGTTCTAAAAGCATGAAGAATATATATCTGAAAATGTAGTGCCTTAACGAAAACTGTCAGAATTAGCATATATTTTATTCTAGAAATATGTATTTTATACAAGCTTTAAATATACCTAGTTTAATATTATATTTGGTTTAACTTATACTGTACACTGGCTTCCACTTTCTTTTCGGCTTTAATACTTGACAGTCATAATAATATATAAAATGTTACAAAACTTACTTGAAGCTGATGATCTATGCATATTTTTTGTTTCCCTATTTATTTTGTATTTTTGGGAAAATAGTGAAATTGAATAGCACTAGCATCTATTATCAATGTATTTACCAATACATCCTATTTGATTCAAGTTCTTACTTTTTTTAAAGACCTACAATGGAAACAGGCATTTAATACAATATTTGCAAATATTAAAAGTTGTACAAGACTCTTAACCTTCTATTATTGCAACAGTATTAATATTCACTACACAAATAAACTTCAAATATTAAAGCATTATAATACTGCAAGAAATTGTCCGCCACGTGCTTGTAGCTGTCAACGTCAAAAGGGTAGCAGAAGTAACAGGGCCACATTTCAACAATTCTGAAGATTTTTAACAATAATAAACCCCTAATATTTCACAATATACATTTATATATCCAATTCCCATACAAACTACGGCAGCTAGACCATATATAAAGAAAAAACAGTATATAAATCCGTGGATCCATGGCTTAGAAATCTTATTGGATTCCTTTTCACGCAAGAACTGTCAAACGTTTGAAGTTAGTTCCTCACGAACTGGGAACGATTTTACATAGAGGCGCTGCATGCAATCGCCTCTATGAATCTAGAAATCTTATTGGATTCCTTTATACGCTATTATATATAATTATGGTCCTGGCTTAGGAGAAATATCAATATATACATGTATATATCGCTTTATACGCCATAAGATATATAATTATGGTACTGGTTTTGAAAGAATATCAATATATACATTTATATATCGCTTTATACGCTATTTTAAATATGATTATGGCATGGTTTTGAAGGAATATCAATATATACATTTATATATCGCTTTATACGCCATTAGATATGCAATTATGGTCCCGGCTTAGGAGAAATATCAATATATACAATCAATCGCATTGGATTCGGCGATTCGTTTATAAGCAATTATATATAATCCGAAGCCATTTAACGATCTCACCCACCCCGTCGCTATTAAACATTGATTGAATTTGGTAAATGTCTTAACAATAATTTCACAAACCTCCCTTGTCATTTAACTTGTCAAATAAAAATCCCAAATGCACCCTTGGGTTCGAACCAGCCTCCTTCTGATTAGAGTCTAGTTTAGCGCTCTAACCGTTGCGGCCACGGCGACGAAGGGTTTCTGCCTGCTAACACTGGAAGGATTCTTCGACGACTGACCATCATGATTCGAGTCAAGGTCGCTGGGGATGATATGAAAAATTAAATTTCACCCAGGGGGTTGAAAGTGGCTCATTTGATTCTGTTGGTCCTTGCGAATTTCAAGCGGGGGGTTTCAGGGGGGAAAATTTTGTCCGTTTTTCGCTCAGGAGAGCAGAAATCGACTTTTTGTAAATTTTACGGTTTTTCTATGGGAATTTTTTGAAGAATTTTTGCGTTTTCAAGGTGACCTTGACCTTGACCTTGACCACGACAAGGTCAGACAAAATCTCCCCAAAAATTCCATAAAAAAACCGTAAAATTTACAAAAAGTCGATTTTCTGCTCTCCTGAGCGAAAAACGGACAAAATTTTCCCCCCTGTAACCCCCCGCTTGAAATTCGCAAGGATCCACAGAGTCGAATGAGCCCACTTTCAACCCCCTGGGTGAACATTTAATTTTTTCACATCATCCCCCTGTGACCTTGACTCATGATGGTCAGTCGTCGAAGAATGTCCTTCCAGTGTTAGGCAGGAAGAAACCCTTCGTCGTCGTGGCCGCAATGGTTAGAACGCTAAACTAGACTCTAATCAGAAGGAGGCTGGTTCGAACCCGAAGGGTGCATTTGGGGTTTTTTATTTGACAAGTTAAATGGCGAGGGAGGTTTGTGAAATTATTGTTAAGACATGTACCAAATTCAATCAATTGTTTAACAGCGACGGGGTGGGTGAGTGAGATCGTTAAAGGGTTCGGTCGCAATGGCGATTGTTCTCATTTTTTGATTTCGAGTTCGAATCTCCAAGGAAATTTATTAAGTATTTAGTTTATTTTGTCAATAAATTTTAAATAAGCATTAAAATATTGCTTGAAATATATAAATAAAGTTATAAATTATAAAAATTATAGAATTTGACACTTTTTAATTCAAAGTATTAGTATTCCTTAGTAATTAGGCATGATAAATAATTAAAATTGATAAAAAAATTAGGGATAGTGTTGTCAATATTTTAGTCAATTACTAAAGAATTAACAACTATATCTATGAATTATTATATATGACCTAGCCACCTTAATTTGTATGGGAATAAATATATAAATGTATATATTGCTTTTACCATCATATATTAGCTAGCTGCCTTATTATGTATGAAAATTCGATATATATATATATATATTTCAAAGTAACTAGCAGCCCATTCGTCGAAATAAAAAGGTATAAAGTGTAAATACTTTTATTTATACGTTTCGACACAAGATGCGTGTCATCATTCAGCAACACAGGACAAAAACACTCAACAAAAATTTATTTTAAAAATTAAACTTAATAACATATTAGAGAAAAACATTTTTTTAGAAAAAATTATGAATAACTAAAAGATTTGAAACTAATTTGACTAAAGTTATAAAATACATAATTGTGAGACGAGAAACACGCCCATACCGAGCATCCAGACTGACTCATAATTAGTCGAGTCTGGTGCTCGTATGGGCGTGTTTCTCGCTCACAATTATGTATTTTATACTTTTAGTCAAATTAGTTTCAAATCTTTTAGTTATATATTTTTTCTAAAAAATGTTTTTTAATATGTTATTAGTTTAATTTAAAATAATTTTGTTGAGTGTTTTTGTCCTGTGTTGCTGAATGATGGACACGATCTTGTGTCGAAACGATAAATAAAAGTATTTACACTTTATACCTTTTTTATTTCGACGAATGGGCTGCTAGTTACTTTGAAATATGTTTCAACGTCGAAAAAACTATCAAGAATATATATATATATATTATATATTATATATATATATATATATTTAGAAACCTCTTGCGCATACGCAACCTGAATACTCCATATATTTAAATAATGTATTTAATAAAATGCACATAAAGATTATAATAAAAGAATAAAATCAAGTTACATATATGTTTATTTATATAATTACAAAATATTTAAATATAATACAAAATATTTGATGAGAATAAATAGCCTATCCGAGTATATATATATATATATATATATATATATATATATATATATTATATATATATATATATATATTGATATACTTCTAAGCCTGAACCACAATTATATATAATTGCTTATATATATTATAATATTCCAAGGCGATTGATTGTATATATTGATATTCCTTTAAAATCTGGACCATAATTATATATCTTATGGCGTATAAAGCTGTATATAAATGTATATATTAGTATTTCTCCTAAGCCATTATTATATATAAAAGCGTAAAGGAATCCAGTAAGATTTCTAGATTCATAAAGTGATTGCATGCAGCGCCTCTATGTAAAATCGTTCCCACTTTGCAAGGAACTAACGTGAAACGTTTGACAGTTCTTGCGTGAATAGGAATCCAATAAGATTTCTGAGCTCCTACGGTGATTGCATGCAGCGCCTCTATGCAGAATTGTTCCCAGTTCGGGAGGAACTAACGTTGAACCCATGGATAGGAAGAGCCGACATCGAAAGATCAAAAAGCTTTATTGGAATCTTATTGGATTTCTTTTTACGCAAGAACTGTCAAACGTTCTACGTTAGTTCCTCACGAACTGGGAACGATTTTGCATAGAGGCGCTGCATGCAATCACCTTTATGAATCTAGAAATCTTACTGGATTCCTTTATACGCTTTTATATATAATGATGGTCCTGGCCTAGGAGAAATATCAATATATACATTTATATATCGCTTTATACGCTACTTGACATATAATTATAGTTCCGGTTTTGAAGGAATATAATATATACATATATATAACGCTTTATACGCCGTTAGATATATAATTATGGTCCTGGCTTAGGAGAAATATCAATATATACATTTATATATCGCTTTATACGCTGTTAGATATATAATTATGGTTCAGATTTTCAAAGAATATCAACATATACATTTATATATCGCTTTATACGCCATAAGATATATAATTATGGTCCCGGTTTTGAAGGAATATCAATATATACATTTATATATGTATTTTCCAAGCAAACTGAGGCAGCTAGAAACCCTTTGCGCATATGCAACCTGAAATACTCCATATATACTTATAATGTATTTAATAAAATGCACATAAAGATTATAATAAAAAAATAAAATCAAGTTATACATATATTTATTTATATAATTACAAAATTATTTAAATATAATACAAAATATGATGAGAATAAACAGCCAAACCGAGTATATATATATTATATATATATATATATATATTATATATATTAACAAAGTCTAATAATCGGGCATAACATCAATAAAAAACATGAATTTCTTTCAAAAATTTATTTTAAATCCATACGTTATGCCCGATTATTAGACTTTGTTAATACATGATGCATATGTCAACATCAAATTCAGAATCATACAAAATATATATATATATATATATATATATATATATAAATATATATATGTGTGTATAATAAATGGTTAATATATATATATATATATATATATATATATATATATATATGTATGTATAAGTTGTCCTATACATTTAAAGTAGACCCGATGAATAACATTTTCTTATTATTATAGATCACAATAAATTGCTCAATACTATTATATATAATCCTATTTATGGCTCAATACATATTGCTATAATATACATTTTTCAAAAGTGCATTTATCTTATAAATTAGTTAGTTGAATATATTTTCATTGCTTGGATGAAAATATTTCTCAATTACTTAACAAAATTTGTAAGCATGAAACTTAAAATATATATGGATCTTAAAGTTAAGTACATTATTATAAAATATAATAATAGTAAGTAAATCTAACAAGAATTAGTGAACAAAAAATTAACAAAAACTATATTTGGATAAATAAATATATGTTTGCATTATTGTTTTAATAATTATCAGAAAATCCAGCTTATCAAGCACTCTAATCACACTAATTTGAAGTTTGAATTTCATAAATAATAAAGTTACGATAAATTGTATGTACAACTAACTTGGCAGAACATAGTGGCACTTTTGATGTTAATAATAATTATATATTATTTACTATAAGTTCCAATTTAATTATCAATAATGCATATGTATTGAACATCAGTTGTATAAAAATTTGTTTTAAACAGTTTCATAAAAAGTTCTATGAAAGATTAATAACAATTTATACTTCATTAGTATAAATTTACACTCTCAATATCAAACACATATATAACTAAAACTAGTATTGAATTATTAGCACTGTCGTCTCTACTCTTCTCAAAGTTACAAAGACAATTATCTTCTTTTGTACATCATTATAATGTTGATGGTGAATTATTTCATATTCCTTATTCATCCTTTGTTGACTTTGCAAGTTGTCGATGGATTATATCAAATCAACATGTATCAATAGATGAAGTCTGTGTTGGAGATAGTCCACTGATATGTTTTGAACTGAGAAGATACTCCTCAGGATTGTCTATTGGAAACAGGAAACCTGGACAAGCACGTTGCTCTGTATTCTTGGAGCCTTCTATAATAAAAGAAAACGAGTTTTAAGTAAAAAATAATAAATTGTAGTATTACAATTAATAGTAATTCAATAATGAACCATATCATTATATGAAATATAAACTATGATGATTATTAATAATCAAAAATTTAAATTTAATCAAAAGCAACTATTAATATTATATTGAATGGAAAAACAACTACTGAGTTGTTTTTCCAACATGCCCCTTTAGTATACAATGTCCCTTTACTGCCGACTATTGTAAATTCCTCAAATTTATTAAATGTCTTTAACTAGACAGTTGTAAATGAAAAAGATAATAAAAAACAACTATGTACTTTTGAGATGCATGTAAGCTTGAGTGTTTAGAATCAAATAATCATCTTCTTCTAATAGTAAGTCAAACTTTCGGATTCCTACTTGTGCTGCATTTCATTTCGTGTCGACTTCATCAGTGGTTTCTCATTTCAAAGGATCTCTGCAACACCTTTTATGTCCCAATCAGCCACAACTAGAAATTAAAAAATTTATTAGTAACTTTCATAAAATATTATTAATAAATCTTAATATTCAAACATCATGATATTCTTAATTACAGATTTTTTGTTTTATTCTTATGCATGTTTATCATCTGTATTTTCATTAGTTTTAATTTAAGTATGTTTATCAATCAAAAATAAATATATACCTATGAGATCCTTGTAAGCTTGAGTGTTGGGATCAAATAATCATCTTCTTCTAATAGTAAGTCAAACTTTCGGATTCCTACTTGTGCTGCATTTCATTTCGTGTCGACTTCATCAGTGGTTCTCATTTCAAAGGATCTCTGCAACACCTTTTATGTCCAAATCAGCCACAACTGGGAATTGAAAAATTTATTAGTAACTTTCATAAAATAATAATAATAAAACTTAATATTCAATCATTAACACATTAACAGATTTTTTATTTTATTTTAATGTATGTTTATTATCTGTCTTTTGATTAGTTTAATTTAAGCCTGTTTATCATCTGTAATTTTGTTGTTTCATGTATTTCAAGGTCTGTAATCCTATGTCAAGATTGTTTATTTTGTTTGATAAATGTTTTTTTGTTTGATAAATTTAAGAAATAAAAATTGTAGGAGTAGAATATTAAATGTATATATATATATATATATATATATATATAACAAATGTATTCTAAGTGGATAGATAGATATTAATTTAAAAATATGAACAACAACTCTCTTTTTTGCACTAATTTATTAAATAATAATTTTACAACCTTTCGAAGCTAGGTTTGTCTCATCATCAGTGTGTTATAATTTAAAATCTAAAATATGGAAACCTAAATTAGCATTATGTGTTATCCGTTACAAGTCATTCAATATACTATAATGAACAACTTGTAACGGATAACACATAATGCTAATATAGGTTTTCATATTTTAGAATTTAAACTATAACACACTGATTTAACTATAATGAACACTTGTAACGAATACCACATAATGCTAATTTAGGTTTCCATATTTTAAGTTTTAAATTATAACACACACACATAAGACAAACCTAGTCTCAAAACGTTTGTAAAATTATTATTTAATAAATTAGTGCAAAAAGAGTTTTTTTTTGTTCATATTTCTAAATTAAATATATATATATATATATATATATATATATTATATATATCTAAATTAATATATATATATATATTATATATCTAATTAATATATATATATATATATATTATATATATATCTAAATTAATATATATATATATACTCGTATATATATATATATATATATATATATATGCCTAAAGCTGGGTATCTCAATGGTACACCTGTTCAATAGCAAAGTCTTTGTTGCATGAACCTAGGCGAAAATATACTCTATAAATCAATAATTAAATAAATTAATATAAGCAAATATCATTGAGTAAAAAAGTAAACCTCAAAAGTAAACAGTAATTTTAAATATCACCATTTAAATATCATTATCAATGTAAGAGGGGAAAGGGCATTATTCTAAAAAGCAATTACTTGGTTAATAGACAATTCTTAGAGATCCCAAAATACAATTTCATACTTTGCCCCTCTAAAATATTATGAATTTAACTATACTATTACAGTTTTATACGTACTTTTCCAAGCGTCACCCCTTTTCGCGTTTCTCCAAATAAAGTTCCATATATCAATTACCCCATAAATAATCCCGAATTAGTCTTTCGCACGTATCCTGAAAGTAAATACAATAAACATTTCCATCCTAATTTCCGCAACGACGTCATAAAACAGAATATGCTTTACCTTTGACCCACCCACCCATCGGGTGGATAGTGGATGGATATCGCTCGGCCTCCTCCAGAGTCTCGGGAGTCTCCATTCGAGAGACTTTGTTGCATTTCGTGCTGAAAGCGTCCATCGTACATTTCTTGCGACAGGAGTGATGGGAATGACGGGACACACTTATTAAGAATTTAACCGCAGAATTTATCCCGCCGAACCGTATCAAACTTTAACCGTATCGTGTGGCTAAATGCTGCCAGAGAGGAACTAGAAAAAAGAAATATCTTTAGTAAATGCTATATCTATATATATATATATATATATATATATATTATATATAGACTATTAAATACTGTACCATAATATATCCACATTACTTGACAAATAAGAAATGTGATATTTTTAATTCTCGATCACTGGCCTTTTATATTTATGTCGTCCACAAGAAGATTCCAAGAATGCAGAGATTATCCAGATTTGCTGCCTTCAATAGATAATCCAGAGTATCTTTTCAGTTCTGAACATATCAGTGGACTATCTCCAACGCAGACTTCATCTATTGATACATATCGATTTGAAATAGTCTAATGAGAAGCAAAATCCAAAGTAGATTTAGGCATAGATGAACGAATAAATTGAGATTGAGATCAAACAGTTTTAATAAATGGTACTTGACAAAACAATGACTTTTCTTTCCTCCCTGTTTATTATCACTATTACTATATTTTATTCTCACCTTTTATGTTTTCAATTCCAAACTTCTGCTTCCAAGTTTTCTGGTTCTGGGAGTAAATCATCAATCATCTGCATTCTTCTTCTACCTAGTCCTTTTTGTCCTAATTTACCTACGACGTCGTCGTGTAGGAGGTAACCTTTTAGCAGAATGGACCCAAACCAGTTTTCTTTTCTTCTCAGGATTATGCTCAGTAGAGTTCTTCCTTCTTCCACCTTCCTCATATTCTTCATTTGTTATTTTATCTGTCCACTTCATCTTCCATTTGTATCTAGCACCACATTTAAAAGCTATCCAGGTAGTTTTTGACACCCTTCCTTATAGTCCTTGTCTCTGATCCGCTCGAGGCACCACACTATTAGCTTCTTTCGTAAGTCAAGGTCAGCTTGTTTGCCAGTAGCGTTAATTTTTTCCTAAATCCTACTTAGGCGTTTGATATCCTTGTCCTGATGTCTCTCGTACAGTATCGGTTTTTGGTCAATGATGTGGTTCCACTAAATGAAGATTAGAAAGTTAGCCAAAACGTATAGATTTCAAAATTTTTTGTAAACATTTAAATAATTAAATAATTAGTAATTGTATTAATAAAAATAAAATAATAAATAAAAGATTTACAAAGCTCGTCTCATCAAGACATGTTTTCCATTTGGAATTTAATTAACAAGAATTCCGTTTTTTTTTAAATTAATTGTATGCACGGAAGATGAGTCAAATCAGGACCCAGGTTTGACAACAAAAGATTTTTCTTAGCTAAAATTGTTTTAATTATTGGATGGATGCTCAAGAACTACTATCATTCTCTACCACTATTTTGAGAATATATATTTGTGATTGCATCCCTAATTGCAATTTTCACTGTACAAGTTCAAATGGTTATATATATATATATATATATTATATATATATATATATACAAGCAAACTTACGTTTCTAGTTCTACTTCTACCCATATCCATCTTTTCCTCGTAAAACGTTCATTTACAATTCCATTTCCAAATGTTATGAAAGTTCCACAAATCAAATTTGTTTTCATGGAAAAGTTCCTCCCTGCATCCCTTGAAGAATAAAAGAAATAAGCAATGTAGGTGGATGCTGGTGAATAGTGTTCTCCAGAGGCCTCGGTAAGTAACGAGTGTATGGTATTCATAGACAGGGCTAGGAAATGATAAAAATCAATAATAGAAAGGCAGAGACCAATATTTTGGGATGTATGTTTTGTGACTGGAACCTTAATTGGAGTTTCACTGTGCAAGTAGGATAAATCGAAATTCAGACTAAAGGATCAGAATTGCAAACCATCTTATTGAATTATAAGCATTTTGGTAAATAAAAAAAATAAAAAAAAGATGACAAAAACTATAACAAGGCTAATGCCACTTAAGTCCATAAATACCTATTATTAGATGAGAGAAGTTACCCATCATCGTAGTTCATAACTTGAATAGCAACAACCAGTTTAGGTTCGATCCCAACCTCGCCCAAGTCGATATCAAGCAGTGTATGATATCAAATTCCCCTTTAGATTATAGTTCCTAATAATAATCTCCAGAAAAATCGTCTTTCTGAGGAACAAATAATGTAGCTTCTCTTTTAGATAAATATATCTAATATGTAGGTTGACCACTGGGTTGCCTACTAGAGAAAAAACTTGGTTAAAATGTACAACTAAAAATAGGCCATAAAACACAGTTTTGATGAATTTTTGAAAAATATTAAGAAAAAATATTTAAATTATTCAATTATTTGTGATTGATTCGATAAACCTGACTGAGTTAGTATATTTATTTATTTATTTATTTTACAAGCCGTCGGTATAATAATATTATAATAAGACTCAAGTCAATATTTTGCAGATTTAATATAATTTAATTAACTATTAGCCATTTTATTACTTATTTATTTATTATTTAATTTATTTACTATAAACTTATTTATATTTAGTTAATTTAATTATTTTTAAAAATTATAACTAGTTTGTACAAGTATTTTTAAATATAATAGGTTATTTTATGATATTATAACAAATAAGCAGTCTTATTATATTATCATTATCATTATTATTATTTTAATTAAGTATTGACAATATTAGTATTTTCTTTACAAATTTTTAGGTATTTTGATGAAGAAATATTTTGTTTCACATTTTTTAATAATAAAATAAAGAGTAGTAAAATATATCTAGAAACACTAATGAGATGATAGATCTAAAAATACACTATTATAGAGACACAAATCTCATATATAAATTTAACACAAAACTTTTAACTAATATAAATATACACAAGTTTTGATTCTGATATAATGCATACTCAATATCAAATTTGAAAAATAACCAATATTAATATTTATTACCTTTATATGGATAAAATTTCGTCCATTTATCATTTATCAACCCTAAAAGTTGTCAAAAAGTATTATTCCTCCTGCAGAGGGATTTTATATTAGAGATATTGCAGAAATATGCTTCTGGGACTTGGGAAAACAAATAGAAAAAGCGAGAGAGTCACTTTCGAATATAAAATATGATAGTACATGTCTGAATAACTAATAATAATCTAGAGCTGCACATTATAACTGGTCATTGACACCATTAAGTTCCAACAAATTTAAAATTCTATAAATCACAAATGAGAATGAGTAACTGGTACGCTGGGTACAGAAGATTCTCAAAATTAACGGTATGGAAATTAATAAATATTTAAATTTATAATAGTACAGTACAAACAAAATATTAGATGTATCACGAAATTCTTAATTTTTCTTCCAAATATCACAATTTGTGTTTTGAACCGTTTAGACCTAGAGGAGCTCCTAAAATTGAAGGAAAACTGAAAAATCTCTGGTAAATTTATTCGAAAATTCTCAATTAAGTCATTGCAGTCGACAAATTTTAATTTAAAAAATGTTGAAATAAACAAAGGTTTACAACCATCAATAAATAATTTAAATTTTGCATAGAAAAATAATATCAATATTAAAAAAAAAAAAATTAATTTCGTACCGCAAAAAATAATCAATATTTCAATTACCAACTAGAAAGCCATCCAATACACGTTTATTAAAGTAACGAAAATTTACAATCATTAATATAAAATTTTATTATATATTAATTTTATATAATTATCAATTAATTTTTTATTAATTAATTCCGTACCGGAACAAATGATCGAGACGCCGCCTCTGTTTTATACTGAGAGGATCGGGCACAGCTTCTTTCCAGTGTCTTTTTGTGATCAGGGGCGGACTTAGGATGCCCATCAATAAAATACGATGTAGACGGACGCCGGTGACAGCTAATATATAATAAAATATTCCAATAAATAAGAAAAAATATATTAATATCGTATAGTTCTTGTTCTACTTCATTTAGAAAAAACGCGATTAAATATGTAATTATTTTCTTGAAAGCAAATTTGGAGCCAGGGAAATTTTTAGTAAAGTTTTTTTCATCCACATAATTAACAAGATTTCCAAGTTTATTTGCCTGCAAATTTGATGGAAATTTGATAAAGTTGATAGTCAAAACGGAATTCTCAAATATAAGAGGCCAAAAAATTTTAGGCGAGTACACCTGACTTTCTGGTAAGTCATAGTAGTCAATTATTTGAAAAAAAATCGCTGGCTTCAAATTGTAAAATCTACAAATTTACTGAAGGTCTATCATTAACTCGACAGTTGTAAATATAATAGAGAATGAAAAAAAAATTTATAGCTTATTTCCTAAATTAGTATTTTGGAAACCATGGAACTAATTTATCAAAATTATAGAATTAATTGTCCTCCAAAGTTTTCCCTAAGGTTCGTTCCACGTGTGACACATGACACGTTATATGTTATATATGAAAAAGCATTTTCAAAGTAGAAAATCAATATATATTTTCTTGTATACCCATCGGATGCAGAAGTTCGGTCATTTTCATTTCTTTCTCGAATGCGGCACCGTGTTTTACGATCTCGAGCAAAACGTTTTCGACATAGAACTTCGTAAGGAAGTTGAAGTTTGGAAAAACTTGGTTCCCGACTGCAATCCGGTCTTTCGAATTCGCTATATAATGAACTAGGACGAAATTAATTAATTTAGTATCTAATAAGAATATTAAAGTCTCTAGATTTTGTTTTTGAAGAATATAGGAGACTATAAAGATATCTACTTTGATCAAATTTTGACCAAGAGTTTTACAAATTGGTTCCGGATTGTAATCTGTTATTTTGAATTTGAATATATAGAACTCAGACAAATAAATTTAATTTAATATGTAATAATAATAAAAGTTATTATTATTATTACATATTAAATTAAATGTTAAATTATTACATATTAAATTAAATTAAAAAGTTGCAATAGATTATCTACACATTTTTGCTCAAATTTTGATCCAAAGTCAAATTTACACATTGGTTCCCGACTGCAATTCGACCTCTCAAATTTTCCATACATCTTATCAACATAACTAGGACTAAAAAAATTAAGAAGTCACCTAATACTTTTCTCACTGCTTTTTTCAGATTCTGATCCAAACTTTGACATTTTTAAAGATTTAAAAAAAAACGAAAACTAATTAAAAACAAAATCAGCCTGCTTAATAAATATGTATAATAATGTGTTTAATTTACATATCATGGATATTGAAATAATTAATAACATATGATACGTGGAATAGTGTTAGTACAAGATCATTTTAAATAAGAGTGGGCAAAAAACTAGTAACTACATATAAATATCAACAGGGTATTGAATTCTAAAGGCTAGGTTTTTTGGATATTTAATGTTTTATGTCTTTCTATAATTCTTTAGACTCTTTAATTTTAATAAGTAAAAATCATCCTCATGATCCAAAAAAAATTTCATTACAAATCTTAGAGACAATTATTAACTCATCGAAAATTTTGAAGGATTCACTCATGATTGTCCATCATACCTAGGCTGAATTTTTACTCAATGAAAAAATATTTTTTCTGGTCACTCTTTCGTTCTATAAAGAAACGTAGTAACTACACTATTGCGATATAAAACTATATCTATAACAATTAAAAATTAGTTTATATATATGAATATATGTACTAGCAAACCCAGTCACTTGCTGTGGCAAATCCAGTGGATTGAAATTTCAACCTGATAAACAAAACCAAAATCGAAGAGATGAATATCGTAGAGTGTATTTAGAGACAATAAACGAGTGATTAGAGACGAAGTTAACACCATATATATAGTTTTGTTCTGTATATTTCATATAAAATATTGCCCAACTTTAAAACCATCTAAAACACTTAATTTTTATTAGGGTTTATATTTAAACCATAAGACGTAACATTTAATTAAATTGTTCATTTAATATCACATATGAAACTGGTCTTGTGCAAGAAAAAGTCGATTGCATTTCTTATTTTTACAATGATCGCATCACTGCCCATTCTTTCGAATGAAACGAATATGCTTTTAGTATTATTGGTTAGGAAA
>NW_020539724.1:5220278-5262800 GCF_003426905.1 Ctenocephalides felis | reverse complement strand
AATAACTATATCATTTTTTTGTTAGAATTTTAAATTTAAGATTCTAGAATTATAAGCTTCCTTTAAGATTGACAAAAGTAATTGAAAAACATAAAAAGTCATCACTACTAGCAAATATTATCATAAAGTTTATTCCTTTTAATAATAATAACACTTGGACTTACATAAAAATCAATTCTTTTATCATACCCAAAGGTCTTTATCATGTAGTTTATTTTTATTACTTCTGACGTTTCTGAACTTTCACTGAAGTGTTTTGATAATAAATTGCTTATTGTTGAAACGTTCAATCAAATTAAATATTATTCGAGCATTCTTCAGTGAAAATTCCTTCACTAAGTGTTTAGTTTTATTCAATTGATCTAAATATAATCTCAAGATATTTATATGCTGCATATTTGCAATGTTAGCAAACCTATCAACAAGTTCAACACACTTTACATTCAAGAGCTTCGCCATGTGATAACTATTTTCTGAGTATTTCACCGTACAATTTATTTGAAATTTGAATAATCGTTGATAAAGTTCACGCCATTACATAATTCCGAATAAATATGAAGTAATTGAAAACTACTTGTAGTATAAATGATAAGATGTTCTATAAATAAGTAATAGGTATTATAATATTCTATGAATAGCAATCATGCTACTTATTTAAATAATTTGCGTGATTTTACTATTTTTGGATCGAAGTACTTCATGTTAGACAATTTAAACGAAATTATTTACGTAATAATAGATAATTACAAAGTTTATTTAATAATCTAATTTGCTCTTCAAAAGAGTATTTATTCTATGAACAAGTTAGTAAAGTGGATTTATTTATAATTTAATTTTTAATTTTTTCAACAAAAGGTGCTTGATATATCCCTTAATTTTAACACTTTCTCATACGTGTTTAGATTACTCCATATTTTGTTTTTTAGCAAAAATTTTGACGTCAAAATTATTTTTACTTTCTTTTTATTTCTGTCTCAAAAAAGTCTATATTTGTTTTATGATTTACTTCTGATCTTCTGGTCATTTAGTCCAGAATTTCATTTAAAAAGTGGATAAATTCATTTAGCCCATTGATAAAGTCCTAATAATCTTAATAATCCTAAATGATAAAACTTCAAATTGTTTTTTAAGTAAACTGATACTTTTTAAATTAAATATTAAATTTATAGGTTGTTTTTAATACAATATTTATTACAACTGTTAAATAGTTAACATCTAGCAATATCGATAAACAATAACATAAATTTAAATAAATAAGAGTGCAAAGGATAGAATTTACATGAAAATAATATCGTATGATGATTTAATATAAAATAAAAGCAAATAATAATAAAAATAAAATTAATAAATAATATAAATAAAATTTCTGAATAATAAAATAATATTAAAAAAAAACAATAAAATATAACAAAATAACAATAATAGAAATAGTAAGTTAATAATAATAATAATAATAATATTAATGTTAGCGTTTACAAATGGCTATTTATGAGATCATTGGGAATTTTTCGTTTTAGCCTGGTTGGGCGCGCTTCTGGGAATACTTTTTGTGCCAAGTAATTTGGGTGTTCGTCAATTCTTCTTTTATAGTTGTCTGTTTTTTGTTGAATTACTTCAGTATGATGACAGTAAATGATACTTCATTTACTGTCATCATATTGCTGTCCTGGTGAATCGACCAGTTGGGAAAGTACCTGGGTGCGTTCAGTGCCTGCCGTATGATCTTGTTCTGCACTCGCTGAATGATCTATATATTAGTTTTTTTGGCGGTGCCCCATGGTTGAATCCCATAAGACCACACTGGTTTGAAAATACATTTATAAATAATTAGTTTGTTGTTTGTCGACAGTTCGGATCGTTTATTCAGCAACCAGTAATGTTTTTTAAATAATTCATCAATCTGCTGTTTTTTCTTGCTAATGTGAACTCTCCAGGAAATTGTATCCTTTATTTCAGAGTTTAGAAGTTGTCCTTCTCTGTCTATGTCTACTAGTTGGATCGCATCCAAATTTTGTTATTCCTGGCACGCGTCAAATGCAACGCCCATAGAAAAGAGAGACTTAGACTTAATAATAATACGCGATATTCAAAATGGACACTTTGTAGCACCTTTAATATCAAGTTATTCGTTTTGCTCTAACCTCAGCCGTGACAATGTTGAATTTTTGGTCTTTTGCCAGATCGAGAACGTTAAACGAATTATAATTTTAGGAGTTTAAAGCGTTTGTTGACATAGATTGTGATCAGAAAAGATTTAATTTTAAGTCTTGTTTATGAAACTAGGAGGAAAGCGAGGTGTTTAACGAAAATGTCTTTGGAATTAAAATTTGTCTAAGCGTCCGTCAATGAAAAGTTACATTACATATGGAAATAAGAAAAAAGTTGTCCCTTATTTATCTATTTTTCAATATAAATAAATAACATTATTAAAGGATTAGAAAAGACTTGAGCTCTATACACCCTGATATCAAGCAGCAGTGATAACCACTTCCTCTTAAAACCAAACAGATTTTGAAAAATGTCTTCATTACTTGCCTACTTATATTAATAAATAATTAATTCTGCAACTAATACTATTTTTGACCATTATCTTCTATATTATTTGAAGTGTGCGAAAAATTGCTAATTTATGAATGCAAAATAAATTTAAAAAAGCTATGAATTTTATTTATCTAGAACAGTGACCCCAAAGGGGTCCATAACAACATTCAGGGTGTCTAAATCAGCGAACAAAAATCGGCTTTTCATTGAATTCAATTAATAAATATATACAAGTAACATATATTATTCTTCAATTATTTTATAATAAACTATAGTACAGTTGGAAATTTATTAAAAAATCGACATCGGTATATACGAGGTCCATGGCAAAGCCTAAGGGGTCCACGATGCCCAAAAGTTTGGGAGCCTGTGATCTAGAACGCATTTATCATTCATTCTAATTTTTTACATTTTTTGTTAATTCTTTTATAGATGAATGCAAATTTTCAAAAATTTTGTCAGAATTACAAATTGGACAAATTGGAAATTTATAATTTATTTAATTTTTTATTCAAATTAATATTTTTATTCTAAGTTTGTAAATTTCTTCTTGTCTTAAATTTATTAAGACTTTCTCATAAATAAATATTTTATCGATATAAGAATTTCTAAGTATAAAATAGTACTTAACAAAATCTGTTATTTGAATTAGTCTTTGTACGATCTTGTTGTATAGAAATAAGCTATCGAATTTTAAAATTAAAAAAAAATGATAAGCATACTTTTTTTAAGAAAATTCTAAATCCATTTTTGCAAATTTATTAAAATATATAATACATGTATACTACAGTATTATATATATTATTACAATCGGTTCAATTAATAAAACAGTTTATGAATCGACTTCTTTAACTTTCATGAATGAAACCACGTGTACAAGTTTATGAATGAAATATTTTTTTCTCAATTTGCTGATTCGATAATGAAATGCACTCATAACATATTAATGACACCTTTGTAACCTGAGAACATATTTACGCATAAACAAATTGCGTATGTTAACATAGTTTCGAAAATTAAATAATTTGCATTTATTGAAGTGCGTTGATAATAATTTAATTCAAGATTCAGAAAAAATATTTATAAATTTGAATTCCAAATGATTTATAAGCACTATAAATTATTTGTATAGACCTATTTACAATATATAAATCAGTGTTATAAATAGCAATTACAACCAATTAGATTAATTATACGACAAGACGTGCATCAGTCATTCTAATCAGGTCAATGTTAAATAAGAAGATAATTCTAATCAATTTTTATATAAAATTTTATACTTCAACTTTTTATCTTGGTGAAAATAAATTATTTTAAAACACGTGCGCAAGTAAAAGCGATATTTTTAATGTAGTACTACGCCATTGGGACTATAAAGTTTTTATCGCATAATTGGCATCGTAAAAGTTTCTTGAAAAATAATTTGAATTATTATTGAAAATTAAACAATAGAGAACGATTCTTGACAAATTGAACGTATTTTTGACCTCCACATCTTAATCGATTTTAGAAAAAAATAAAGTGATCTGACGTGGTAAAAACTTGGTCTAGCAAGTTGGCACTTGTTCCCAAATCGATACCCTACCAGGCTGCTTGATATCAAGCAGTAGGGTATTAGACTCTCATATAACATAGTGAAATGAAAATAGCTCTTTGGATCATTTTTGCAATAAATCAATTAAGTCAACCAACTACTGGGTTTCTTCCAATTTGTCAATAAGCAAAACATGTAGAGAAATATGAATCGTTGCTGGCATTTAAAAAACATCCTTTCCCATAATGATATTTATTACAAACATTTCTTAACAACTATTCGAACAAACTACATCTCCACTTTGTTTATTCAAAATTTCTCCAAATTCATCAACTAATGGAATATTCCTTTTCTCTCAGTTCTACAACAAAACGTTTACAAAATTCCATAAAATATTTGCATGAGAAACAATGTATTGTACATCGATTCAGTTTCGAATAAATATTTATGAAGAGGCATAAAAACGATGGCAGTTACATTTTATAGACAATTCAATAGTATTTTCCATAAAGTAAAATGATTCTAGGCAGGAAATAGAAGGAAAAACAAATTTTGTAAATGTTTTCATAAATGTTGGTGCAGATGAACTGGAGAGGAAATATGAATAAATTAATTGAAACGTAACAGACTGACTTGAATGCGTTTTTAAATCGACTTTTTGGTTGAATAATAATAATTATATACACATCCACGAATTAAAATATACTTTATTATGTATTTTAAAACATTATTATTTTTTTAATGATAATAAATATTTAATATCAATATTTTTAACTATCCATGAGAGAAGCATATGATATCGCTTGAAAACCTGATCGAATTTTTCAAGTCATTCTGAATCTTTTGAGACCAAAATTGGCAAAATGTGCCAAAATTTGATCATTTGTGAGGGGAACCTCTGCACCGATTTCGATATCAATTTCATTCAAAAGCCATTTTTTTAAACTTTGAATTTGTTTTTGGTAAAGATTAGCAGGATGTTTATTTCTGATGAATCGTTGAAGCATTTATTTGACAATTTTATTGATACCTTGTATGATTTTATTCCATATTCTAATGTCCATGGTTCTAACAAAATATCCTAAAATATTGCAGGCCTATGAAATTTGGTGTGATTATAAAAAATCAAAAAGTTGAATTAATGGGCTGTTCAAAATTCTATCGTCACAATTACAAAAGTAGTTAAATCTCAATTTTAATTGCCTAAGTTGATTATTTAGTCAATTATTACTTAAGGCAGAGTGTCATTTACAAGTTTCACAACTAGTAAAGTAAAATTCCACATGTTGTTAAGTCGATGTGTTATTTGAATTGAAAAATTAATTGTCTTCTGCACGAAAAAAGCTCTACAAACAAGTTGTGCGTTTTCGTTTTAATGTTAACATGTTTTGTTTTGCATTATGACTATTTTCATGTCAATTGATTTCTAACCATTAATAGCTTTTATAACTTTAATAATACACTGCAGTTTCTTTCATGGATATTTTTTATACGTGATGTATGTATTTATAAGCACTTTAATAACTCACTCAGTCATTTTACGATGATGTTTCTGCCCGAGTTATTTAATGAAGTCCAAGTTACTTCACATTTATGTTGCCTTTATTTTTATACTCAGCAATTTCTCATCGTAGTGCCATTTGAAAATGTATCATGGCACTTACATTTCTTCCTCTGAATGATATATCATCTGTTACTTCGTATTATGAAAGCTTTTATAATAACTTTTTATGATAACATCATTTTAATGTTTTAACAATATTCTTTTATCTTACTGATTTTATTGCAATTGTTTCTTGCGATGCTTTATTTGAATGATTGGAAGGTCATATAAATATGTATAAATGTCTGCATTTAGACAAAGTTGTACGTAAATATGCATTATTCATGGACTTTAAACTTTAATCGAACGCCTTGAGAATATTATTGTGTTAAAATGGATGATTACTACCTTTTGACGCTTACTATTTTATTTTTGTAAAACTGAAAATTGACTGAAAGCAAGTTGCTAAAAATCAACATAATTAATAGTAATTCCACATATATAAGAATCCATATCGAGTTTCGTCAAGCGGCTTCTAAATTTTCGAGAACACGTAACTAGCTGAAAGCCTTACTCAGTAAGTAATATTGGAAACAGTATGTTTGTATGTTAACCCTTTCCACTCGCGAATTGCGAGATTGGCGGCATCCGAGTGGAGAGGCTAATGTAATATTTACATTAGCCCTCTCCACTCGGATGCCGCCAATCTCGCAATTCGCGAGTGGAAAGGGTTAACATACAAACATAATGTTTGCAACATGATTTTAAATGCATAAACTTCTCCTTCTAGGACTCAATCAAAATAAGATGCATAGTCCGACCACAATTTTTTATCATTGATCGATTTTCGTTATTTTCCGAATCTATTATAATTTCTCGCAATGATAGTAATGTTATATTAATATTACAATTGCTTAATTGAATGAAAATATAGCTACTGGAAAAAATGATTTCAAAAGCTGCGACGTAATTTACGAGTAACATTGTAAATAAACCGACCATGTTGCTCCTCGAATCTAATAATAACCCTTCTGCATCGTAATTACACAAGCGCTTATGCCAGTTCAAACGAAAGATTATATTATACATATACAGAGGTTTGTGTTCATTTTTATCGTTTGACATCTGTCCTTAGCCAGTGCAGTACATCAGAGATATTAAATAAAATTAATTTGCTTAGAGCCTTGAAATAAGACTTTAATGAGACCCGGGTTAGTGACCCCCTTGGCCTTGACTGATCGGATTATCACAATGAGAAGATTCCCAACAGATCTCATAGAATTAAACTCGTTCTGGTGGATAGAAGTTTATAATTAACGTCTTAATCGATGCATTCAAATAAATATGATTTGATAAATAAATATCGTATTGTATCAAACGTTTCAAATGATAATATATTCCTAAAGTAAATATTTTTGATTGGAGACTTCTGTTAGATCTATGAATGGTGAATGATGAATCAATTTGCTTGTTAGTTAAACTTGTTCTGGTTTGTGTGATTTGTGAAGAGTTGATATATATTGAAGCTTTTCTCTTCAAAATTGAAAACATTTCATTTAATTATTGAACAACCAATGCGTCGAAATAAAATATTAATTTTATGGTCCAGTTCATATATTTGAGAGAGGGCTCCTAACGTCACGTTCATTATTACATGAATTAATAACATACATATTTTTGAATGTATTATGTATTACTTTATGATGTTATCAACTTGTTGAAGAGCGCGCGATAAAAATTGATAAAACCTGAGATAAAATATTTTAGAGTTATATCATACCATATAGTAAATTAATATTACCACATTTTCTATATTTAAAACATTTCAAAACAATTTGTATCATATCTATAAATAGAAAATTTATTATAATATCATAATAGTTAAAAATAAATAATCTCTCGAAATCAACAATCTCAACGTTAAGAAAATCAATCAAAATATCGTACATCTTGATATCAATAATGGTACTCTGAATATTTACAAGTGTTAAAAAGATAGCGATTTAAATTAATCTCTGAAGTGATGATAAAAAGTAGTATAAGTTTTGCAAAATTCAATTAACTGCTTTATTTTTGAAAGCGACGTCCAAGACGATTCGGCCAAATTTATTCCGGACGTATTTCGTATTTGTGGTCGCTAATTCGAATATTTTATGTACATTTCTTTTTGTGATCATACTCATATTGTTCAACCAAGCGTTGCGGAGATCTGTTTTATTTATGATATGGTTCGATATTGAGACATAAAACTCGATGGAATTTCACCTTCGATTTATGTAGCTTCTGTAATAGAATCTTTCTACCTTTTCCACAAAATGTCACGAAAACTTATTAAGTTTTATTTTCACCATGTAGTGCTATTGGTAATTTTTTACAATGCATGAATGTTGATATGAATACAATAACAAATGTGATTATAATTATCTATTTTTCGTTTTAGAATTTCAATTTCCAAAATGGACCAAGAAGCCTTTGAAGCCTTGGCAGACTACAACCTGCAAGAAGTGCCATTCTACGAAGCGCCCCGACCGTCAAAACTGCGTAAAACAGTCACCTTCCTACCTTCATACACCCAAAATGTCGAAGACCCCACAATCAATATGATCCTCAAAGAAGAACCCGAGGAGATTACCCAGCAACGAGGAATTCGCAAAGTGCCTTCATTAAATGACCTCTCCGACGAAGAAGCATCTCTGGAACTTCCTGCCCAAGTTCCGCCCTTAACTCCGGGAACAAATAAGAAAATGTCAGAAGCCTTGAAAGCCTCATTTGCGTCATGGGAGAAAGAACAAAAGTTTTTGTGTATCAACAAAGACCCCAGGCAGTGGACAGAGGATCATGTCGCGCATTGGCTAAAATGGGCTGCAAAAGTTCTCTTTAAAGTATTTCTTTAGAAGGTTTCAATTCAATCTTTTGATGAGAGGTCGTGATATGTGCGCTTTGGGAAGAGAGAACTTCTTGGCCAGAGCACCTCCTTTTACTGGTGAAATTTGTGGGAGCATTTAGAAATCCTGCAGAAAGATTTAGAAACTACGACATCTTTACAAAATGCCGTCTGATATTTATGAATCAGTTTGTGCACCTGATATGTCTTCCTTCCTACAACAAGCAGCCCAAGGCCACAAAGGATGTACCCAGAACCAATCCAATCGCCTTACCACCTGATGATGCCCATGCATAGAGGGTACCCTTTAAAGGAAGAAGCTGCTGCTTATGGCTTACGAACCATTGATGACTTATGTGCGGTTTCTAATGAATATCAGCCACCAGCTGCACACATGAAAACTAACATGTATCAGCAACATCCATATCCTGAGCCAACGAGAGGAGATTTTTATAACATGCAAGAAAAATATTTCCAGAAACAAACAAATCCTTATCAACGCTACCCGGATCCTTATGGCTTTCCATCTCCTCCATCAGTGCCTTATCAACAACCTGGACCAGAACCAACATACACACAGCTACCGGAGAAACCAATGAACCAATTTAACAACACAAGTGGACCTGTTCAAGGGCCATGTTTTACTGGATCAGGTCCAATCCAATTATGGCAATTCTTATTAGAATTGTTGACTGATAAAACTTGTCAAGCATTTATTTCATGGACTGGTGATGGCTGGGAGTTCAAGCTGACAGACCCAGATGAGGTGGCAAAACGCTGGGGAATAAGAAAGAATAAACCAAAAATGAACTATGAAAAATTATCGAGAGGTTTGAGGTATTATTATGATAAAAATATCATCCACAAAACTGCAGGCAAGAGATACGTTTACAGATTTGTTTGTGATTTACAAAATTTGTTGGGCTATACTCCTGAAGAGTTACATGCAATGGTCGATTTGAAACCAGAACATAAAGATGGCGAAGAATGAAGAAATAGAAGTCATAGAATTTTATATAAAAAACTATCAAATCTGAAATATTAAGTTTATATGTGATTGGTATAAATTTAGGCTTTAAGATAATCTCCATGACTAAGAAAGGCTATATATTGCAAAGTAGTTGATTTATTGTTCATTATCTGTTTAAATAAGGTGTGCCTTATATCGATACTGGAACTTTAAGTATAAGAAAGGACTATTTGAGCTTATATAAATAATTATATGCTATTATGTGATAATGAAAGTTCTAAACTAGAATTTTTACATACATTTAGTATGAATCAATTCAATTGGTTACTAAGATATTTTAATATTCAGCAATTCATTGAACGAATAATGATACTATTTGTTATAGCATTGATTAATTGAAATATGAATAGAGCTGACCAATTTCAAATTGGTTTATTAATGTTTAGCAAAACCTAAAACTGACAAAGTAGAATTTCAAATTAAATTATGCACTTTTTTGCATAAGTAAATATATACCACCTTAATTATCATCAAACATATCCTAATCAAATTGGGGAATTTCATTAATTAAGTAATAAATTACAAAGTTAATCTATAATAGATAACAAATAAATCATAATTCTTGTTTCAGATTTAATCATTAAGCAAAATTTTATTTATTACAGTGAACAACGAATAATATCATTAACATTATTCTTTACAATATTAATGAGTTCCCTATTAATGTTATAAATCATACATATTATTTATTTCCATTGATCTCGAAATCAATATATTAAGGATTGGATAAAAACTAGTTTTATCATAATATATGCAATTAAAAAATGCAACACGACAAATATATTTTCATTAATATTATAGTAATGAAATAAAGTCACATTTTGTACTGCATATGTTAAGTGTCATAAATGGAATGACCATTCTTTTTAAGGACGACAATAAAATAAATTAGTATTTAATTAATAAATTGATAGTCTGAATTATGAAAGATTAGATATTTTATAAAAAATGTCTTCTATAGTGGTGTATAATTAAGTTATGTTTATGTAATCTATGTAGTTTTAGTTTTATCTTTGTATTTTGAGTAGCCATATTTAAACTTTATTATAACTTTATTAAACTAGGGTCAAGCAATTTACAAGTTTAAGTATTAATGTTATCGAGATATCTGCAATAGTTATTTTTGAATTGAATGAAAATATATTGATTTATTATAGAATGTATAATATGGCTTCCATTTATCTATATACCTGAATTTTTATTATATTTAAATTATATAAAAGATCATATTCTCTCTGTAGGATTATTAAGAAACGTTGTTTTTGAGAACAAAGCAATAGAATATATAAAATGTTTACGAATGTGCAATGTGGTGTGAAAAAAAAGCAATCGATGCTTTACAGAATGATTATATCCAAAGATATTTAAAGTTATGATGCACACATATTCTATTTGAAAGTTATAACTTATTGTTATGAGAAGCATTGTATGGAGAGATTGTTATTTGTACATTTCTTGCTTCGTTCTAAAAGCATGAAGAATATATATCTGAAAATGTAGTGCCTTAACGAAAACTGTCAGAATTAGCATATATTTTTATTCTAGAAATATGTATTTTATACAAGCTTTAAATATACCTAGTTTAATATTATAATTGGTTTAACTTATACTGTACACTGGCTTCCAACTTTCTTTTCGGCTTTAATACCTGACAGTCATAATAATATATAAAATGTTACAAAACTTACTTGAAGCTGATGATCTATGCATATTTTTTGTTTTCCTATTTATTTTGTATTTTCAGGAGAATAGTAAAATTAAATGACAGTAGCAATCTATTACCAATGGATTTATCAATACATCCTATTTGATTCAAGTTTTTTTAAAGACCTACAATAGAAACAGGCATTTAATACAATATTTGCAAAATATTAAAAAGTTGACTATTTTACAATACTATTAACCTTCTATTATTGCAACAGTATTAACCTTCACTACAAAAATAAACTTCAATTATTAAAACATTATAATACTGCAAGAAATTGTCCGCCACGTGCTTGTAGCTGTCAACGTCAAAAAGGTAGCAGAAGTAACAGGGCCACATTTCAACCAATTCTGAAGATTTTTAACAATAATAAACTCCTAATATTTTACAATATACATTTATATATCCAATTCCCATACAAACTACGGCAGCTAGACCATATATAAAGAAAACAACAGTATATAAATCCGTGGATCCATGGCTTAGAAATCTTATTGGATTCCTTTTCACGCAAGAACTGTCAAACGTTTGAAGTTAGTTCCTCACGAACTGGGAACGATTTTGCATAGAGGCGCTGCATGCAATCGTTTCTATGAACCTAGAAATCTTATTGGATTCCTTTATACGCTATTATATATAATTATGATCCCGGCTTAGGAGAAATATCAATATATACATTTATATATCGCTTTATACGCTATTATAAATATAATTATAGTTCCGGTTTTGAAGGAATATCAATATATACATATATATAACGCTTTATACGTCATTAGATATATAATTATGGTCCCGGCTTAGGAGAAATATCAATATATACAATCAATCGCATTGGGATTCGGCGATTCGTATATAAGCAATTATATATAATCCGAAGCCATTTAACGATCTCACCCACCCCGTCGCTGGTAATCAATTGATTGAATTTGGTACATGACTTAACAATATCTTCACATACCACCCTCGCCATTTAACTTGTCAAATGAAAAACCCCAAATGCACCCTTCGGGTTCGAACCAGCCTCCTTCTGATTAGAGTCTAGTTTAGCGCTCTAACCGTTACGGCCACGGCGACGAAGGGTTTCCGCCTGCTAACACTGGAAGGACATTCTTCGACGACTGACCATCATGATTCGAGTCAAGGTCACAGGGGGATGATATGGAAAAATTAAATTTTCACCTAGGGGGTTGAAAGTGAGCTCATTCGATTCTGCTGGTTCTTGCGAATTTCAAGCGGGGGGTTACAGGGGGGAAAATTTTGTCCGTTTTTCGCTCAGGAGAGCAGAAAATCGACTTTTTGTAATTTTCACGGTTTTTCTATGGGAATTATTTGAAAAATTTTTGCTTTTTCAAGGTGACCTTGACCTTGACCTTGACCACGACAAGGTCAGCACAAAATCTCCCCAAAAATTCCCATAGAAAAACCGTAAAATTTACAAAAAGTCGATTTTCTGCTCTCCTGAGCGAAAAACGGACAAAATTTTCCCCCCTGTAACCCCCCGCTTGAAATTCGCAAGAACCAGCAGAATCGAATGAGCTCACTTTCAACCCCCTAGGTGAAAATTTAATTTTTCCATATCATCCCCCTGTGACCTTGACTCGAATCATGATGGTCAGTCGTCGAAGAATGTCCTTCCAGTGTTAGCAGGCGGAAACTCTTCGTCGCCGTGGCCGCAACGGTTAGAGGGCTAAACTAGACTCTAATCAGAAGGAGGCTGGTTCGAACCCGAAGGATGCATTTGGGGTTTTTTATTTGGCAAGGGAGGTTTGTGAAATTATTGTTAAGACATGTACCAAATTCAATCAATTGTTTAACAGCAACGGGGTGGCTGAGATTGTTAAATGGTTGCGGTCGCAATGGCGATTGTTCTCATTTTTTGATTTCGAGTTCGAATCTCCAAGGAAATTTATTAAGTATTTTAGTTTATTTTTTCAATAAATTTTAAATAAGCATTAAAATATTGCTTGAAATATATAAATAATAGTTATAAATTATAAAAATTATAGAATTTGACACTTTTTAATTCAAAGTATTAGTATTCCTTAGTAATTAAGCAAGATAAATAATTAAAAATTGATAAAAAAAATTAAGGATAGTGTTGGTCAATATCTTAGTCAATTACTAAAGAATTAACAACTATATCTACATGAATCATTATATATGACCTAGCCACCTTACTTTGTATGGGAAATAAATATATAAATGTATATATTGCTTTTACCATCATTATATATTAGCTAGCTGCCTTATTATGTATGAAAATTCGATATATATATATATACCTCTTGCCTCTTGCGCATACGCAACCTGAAATACTCCATATATAATTATAATGTATTTAATAAAATGCACATAAAGATTATAATAAAAGAATAAAATCAAGTTATATATATGTTTATTTATATAATTACAAAATTATTTAAATATAATACAAAATATTTGATAAGAATAAATAGCCTATCCGAGTATATATATATATATATATATATATATATATATATATTGATATTACTTCTAAGCCTGAACCACAATTATATATAATTGCTTATATATATTATAATATTCCAAGGCGATTGATTGTATATATTGATATTCCTTTAAAACCTGGACCATAATTATATATCTTATAGCGTATAAAGCTGTATATAAATGTATATATTAGTATTTCTCCTAAGCCATTATTATATATAAAAGCGTATAAAGGAATCCAGTAAGATTTCTAGATTCATAAAGTGATTGCATGCAGCGCCTCTATGTAAAATGGTTCCCACTTTGCAAGGAACTAACGTGAAACGTTTGACAGTTCTTGCGTGAATAGGAATCCAATAAGATTTCTGAGCTCCTACGGTGATTGCATGCAGCGCCTCTATGCAGAATTGTTCCCAGTTCGGGAGGAACTAACGTTGAACCCATGGATAGGAAGAGCCGACATCGAAAGATCAAAAAGCTTTATTGGAATCTTATTGGATTTCTTTTTACGCAAGAACTGTCAAACGTTCTACGTTAGTTCCTCACGAACTGGGAACGATTTTGCATAGAGGCGCTGCATGCAATCACCTTTATGAATCTAGAAATCTTACTGGATTCCTTTATACGCTTTTATATATAATGATGGTCCTGGCCTAGGAGAAATATCAATATATACATTTATATATCGCTTTATACGCTACTTGATATATAATTATGGTTCCGGTTTTGAAGGAATATCAATATATACATATATATAACGCTTTATACGCCGTTAGATATATAATTATGGTCCTGGCTTAGGAGAAATATCAATATATACATTTATATATCGCTTTATACGCTGTTAGATATATAATTATGGTTCAGGTTTTCAAAGAATATCAACATATACATTTATATATCGCTTTATACGCCATAAGATATATAATTATGGTCCCGGTTTTGAAGGAATATCAATATATACATTTATATATGTATTTTCCAAGCAAACTGAGGCAGCTAGAAACTCTTTGCGCATATGCAACCTGAAATACTCCATATATACTTATAATGTATTTAATGAGATGCACATAAAAATTATAATAAAAGAATAAAATCAAGTTATATATATTTATTTATATAATTACAAAATTATTTTAATATAATACAAAATATTTGATGAGAATAAACAGCCAAACCGAGTATATATATATATATATATATATATATATATATATATATGTATGTATAAGTTGTCCTATACATTTAAAGTAGACTCGATGAATAACATTTTCTTATTATTATAGATCACAATAAATTGCTCAATATTATTATATATAATCCTATTTATGGCTCGATACATATTGCTATAATATACATTTTTCAAAAGTGCATTTAACTTATAAATTAGTTAGTTGAATATATTTTTCATTGCTTGGATGAAAATATTTCTCAATTACTTAACAAATTTATAAGCATGAAACTTAAAATATATATGGATCTCAAATATAAATTTAAATATAATAATAATAATAAAGTTAAGTACATTATTATTAAATCTAATAACAGTAAGTAAATCTAACAAGGATTAGTGAACAAAAAATTAACAAAAAATCTATTTGGATAAATAAATATATGTTTGCATTATTGTTTTAATAATTATCTCAAAATCCAGCTTATCAAGCACTGTAATCACACTAATTTCAAGTTTAAATTCCATAAATAATAAAGTTACGATTAAATTGTATGTACAACTAACTTGGCAGAACATAGTGGCACTTTTGATGTTAATAATAATTATATACTATTTACTATAAGTTCCAATTTAATTATCAATAATGCATATGTATTGAACATCAGTTGTATAAAAATTTGTTTTAAACAGTTTCATAAAAAGTTCTATGAAAGATTAATAACAATTTATACTTCATTAGTATAAATTTACACTCTCAATATCAAACACATATATAACTAAAACTAGTATTGAATTATTAGCACTGTCGTCTCTACTCTTCTCAAAGTTACAAAGACAATTATCTTCTTTTGTACATCATTATAATGTTGATGGTGAATTATTTCATATTCCTTATTCATCCTTTGTTGACTTTGCAAGTTGTCGATGGATTATTTCAAATCAACATGTATCAATAGATGAAGTCTGTGTTGGAGATAGTCCACTGATATGTTTTGAACTGAGAAGATACTCCTCAAGATTGTCTATTGGAAGCAGAAAATCTGGACAAGCACGTTGCTCTGTATTCTTGGAACCTTCTATAATAAAAGAAATGGAGTTGTAAGTAAAAAAGAATAAATTGTAGTATTACAATTAATAGTAATTCAATAATGAACCATATCATTATATGAAATATAAACTATGATGATTATTAATAATCAAAAATTTAAATTTAATCAAAAGCAACTATTAATATTATATTGAATGGAAAAACAACTACTGAGTTGTTATTCCAACATGCCCCTTTAGTATACAATGTCCCTTTACTACCGACTATTGTAAATTCCTCAAATTTATTAAATGTCTTTAACTAGACAGTTGTAAATGAAAGAGATAATAAAAAACAACTAATGTACCTTTGAGATTCATGTAAGCTTGAGTGTTTGGAATCAAATAATCATCTTCTTCTAATAGTAAGTCAAACTTTCGGATTCCTATTTGTGCTGCATTTCATTTCGTGTCGACTTCATCAGTGGTTTCTCATTTCAAAAGATCTCTGCAACACCTTTCATGTCCCAATCAGCCACAACTAGAAATTGAAAAATTTATTAGTAACTTTCATAAAATAATAATAATAAATCTTAATATTCAAACATCATGATATTCTTAATTACAAATTTTTTGTTTTATTCTTATGCATGTTTATCATCTGTATTTTCATTAGTTTTAATTTAAGTCTGTTTGTCAATCAAAAATGACTATATACCTATGAGATCCATATAAGCTTGAGTGTTTGGAATCAAATAATCATCTTCTTCTAATAAAAGTCAAACTTTCGGATTCCTACTTGTGCTGCATTTCATTTCGTGTCGACTTCATCAGTGGTTTCTCATTTCAAAGGATCTCTGCAACACCTTTTATGCCCCAATCAGCCACAACTAGAAATTGAAAAATTTATTAGTAACTTTCATAAAATATTATTAATAAATCTTAATATTCAAACATCATGATATTCTTAATTACAGATTTTTTGTTTTATTCTTATGCATGTTTATCATCTGTATTTTCATTAGTTTTAATTTAAGTATGTTTATCAATCAAAAATAAATATATACCTATGAGATCCATATAAGCTTGAGTGTTTTAATCAAGTAATCATTTTCTTCTAATAGTAAGTCTAACTTTCGGCTTCTTATATGTGCTGCATCTCATTTCGTGTTGATTTCATCAGTGGTTTCTCAATTTGAAATATCTCTGCAACACCTTTTATGTCCCAATGAGCCACAACTAAAAATTTAATAATTTATTAGTAACTTTTATAAAATAATAATAATAAATCTTAATATTCTAACATCATTAACACATTAACAGATTTTTTGTGTTATTGTTATGTATGTTTATCATCTATATTTTGATTAGTTTTAATTTAAGTCTGTTTATCAATCAAAAATAACTATATACCTATGAGATCCCTGTAAGTTTGAGTGTTTGGAATCAAGTAATCATCTTCTTCTAATAGTAACTATAACATTAGTCTTCCTATATGTGCTGCATCTCATTTCGTGTCGATTTCATCAGTGGTTTTTCATTTTGAAGTATCTCTGCAACACCTTTTATGTCCCAATGAGCCACAACTAAAAATTTAATAATTTATTAGTAACTTTTATAAAATAATAATAATAAATCTTAATATTCTAACATCATTAACACATTAACAGATTTTTTATCTTATTCTTATGTATGTTTATCATCTGTATTTTGATTAGTTTTAATTTAAGTCTGTTTATCATCTGTAATTTTGTTGTTTCATGTATTTTAATATCTGTAATGCTATGTCAATATAATTTTCACAAACGTTTCGAGACTAGGTTTGTCTCATCATCAGTGTGTCATAATTTAAAATCTAAAATATGGAAACCTAAATTAGCATTATGTGTTATCCGTTACAAGTCGTTCAATATACTATAAAGAACGACTTGTAACGGATAACACATAATGCTAATTTAGGTTTCCATATTTTAGATTTTAAAAAAGTGTTGTTTGTTCATATTTCTAAATTATTAATTATATATATATATATATATATATATATATAGATATATATATGCCTAAAGCTGAGTATCTCAATGGTACACCTGTTCAATAGCAAAGTCTTTGTTGCATAAACCTAGGCAAAAATATACCCTTATAAATAATTACATAAATTAATATAAGCAAATATGATTGAGTAAAAAAGTAAACAGTAATTTTAAATATCACCATTTAAATATCATTATCAATGTGAGAGTGGGAAGGGCAATATTCTAAGAAGAAATTACTTGGTTAATAGACGATCCTTAAGGATCCCAAAACAAAATTTTATACTTTATTCCTCTAAAATATTTTAAATTTAACTATTTTATTTTAGTTTTATAGTACTTTTATTTTAGTTTTATAGTACTTTTCCAAGTGTCACCCCTTTCCGCGTTTCCCCAAATAAAGTTCCATATATCAATTACCCCATAAATAATCCCGAATTAGTCTTTCGCACGTATCCTGAAAGTAAATACAATAAACATTTCCATCCTAATTTCCGCAACGACGTCATAAAACAGAATATGCTTTACCTTCGACCCACCCCACCCATCGGCTGGATAGTGGATTGATATCGCTGGGCCTCCTCCAGAGTCTCGGGAGTCTCCATTCGAGAGACTTTGTTGCATTTCGTGCTGAAAGCGTCCATCGTACATTTCTTGCGACAGGAGTGATGGGAATGACGGGACACACTTATTAAGAATTTAACCGCAGAATTTATCCCGCCGGACCGCATCAAACTTTAACAGTATCGTGTGGCTAAATGCTGCCAGAGAGAAACTGGGAAAAAGAAATATCTATATAATAAATACTATATGTATAGTTTATTAAATACTCCACCATAATATATCCACATTACTTGACAAATCTAGAAATGTGATCTTTTTAATTCTTGATCACTGGCCTTTTATAATTATGTCGTCAACAAGAAGATTCCAAGGATGCAGTGATTATCAAGATTTCCTGCTTTCAATAGAAAATCGAGAGTATCTTCTCAGTCCTGAACATATGAGTGGACTATCTCCAACGCAGACTTCATCTATTTGAAATAATCTAAATTGAGAATCAAAATCCAAACTCGATTTAGGCATTGATAGATGAATAAATTGAGATTCAGATCTAAAACAATTATAGTAAATAGTAGTCTGCTCAAAAACAGGTCCATGGCGTGGGAAGACTACAAAAACAATGACTTTTCTTTCCTCCCTGTTTATGATTACTATTACTGTTTTCTACTCACCTTTTATACGTTTTCCATTCCAAACTTCTGCTCCAAAGTTTCCTGGTTCTGTGAGTAAGTCATCAACCATCTGCATTCATCTTCTACCTAGTCCTTTTTGTCCTAATTTACCTTCGACCTTGTCGTGTAGGAAGCAATCTTTTTGCAGAATGGGCCCAAACCAGTTTTCTTTTCTTTTCAGGGTTGTGCTCAGTAGACTTCTTCCTTCTCCCACATTGCTCAATCTTCTTTATTTGTTATTTATCTGTCCACTTCATCTTCTCCATTTGTCTCCAGGTAGTTTTTGTCACCCTTTCTTAGAGTCCATGTCTCTGATCTGCTCCAGGCACCACACTATTAGTCTCTTATGTAAGTCAAGGTCAGCTTGCTTGCCAGCAGCGTTAATTTTTTCGTAAATGCTACTTAGGCGTTTGATATCCTTGTCCTGATGTCTCTCGTACAGTATCGGTTTTTGGTCAATGATGTGGTTCCACTAAATGAAGATTAGGATGTTAGCCAAAATGTATGGATTTCAAATATTTTTTGTAAACATTTAAATAATTAAATAATTAGTAATTGTGTTAATAAAAATGAAATAATAAATGAAAAGATTCACAAAGCTCGTCTCATCAAGACATGTTTTCTATTTGGAATTTGTTTTACAAGAATTCCGTAGTTTTTTAAATTATTTGTATGCACTGAAGATGAGTCAAATCAGGACCCGAAACGTTTGACAACAAAGACATTTTCTTCACTAAAATTGTTTTAATTATTGGATGAATGCCCAAAATGTGTTTTACCATTTGTGATGTTAAAAAATATATATTTTATCAATGTGCACATACTCATACCATGGATTAATAATGGTTTCATATGTTATATTAGAATACAAAATTTTAAATTGAATACCACTGAATGAAGGTTAAGATCCTAGCCGAAATATATGGATTTTAAATAAATAAATAAATTTCTAAAAATCTCTCATACTATTTTTGTTGATGTAACGCCCGACTTTTTAACTCAAACTGAAAATATATATCAACATCAAATTCAAGACTATTCAAATATATATAAATATATATATATATATATATATATATATATATATATATACAAGCAAACTTACGTTTCTAGTTCTACTTCTACCCATATCCATCTTTTCCTCGTAAAATGTTCATTTACAATTCCATTTCCAAATGTTATAAAAGTTCCACAAATCAAATTTGTTTGCATGGAAAGTTCCTCCCTGCATCCCTTGAAGAATAAAAGAAATAAGCAATGTAGGTGGATGCTGGTGAATAGTTGTTCTCCAGAGGCCCCGGTAAGTAACGAGTGTATGGTATTCATAGACAGGGCTAGGAAATGATAAAAATCAATAATAGAAAAGAACAATATTTTGGGATGTATGTTTTTGTGACTGGAACCATAAATGGAGTTTTCACTGTGCAAGTTTAAATTGTTTTATATCTATATTTAAGTAAGTAGAATTTATATCAAAATTTGGATAATATCGAAATTCCAGACTAAAGGGATCAGAATTGCACCTTCTTATTGAATTATAAGTATCTATGATAAAATAAAAAAAAAAAAAAAAGATGATACATACTATATCAAGCCTAATGCCTCTTAAGTCCATAAATACCTATCAGTAGAAGAGAGAAGTTACCCATAGTGGTGAATTGGTTCAGAACTTGGATAGCAACAAGTAGTTCTAGGATCGATTTCAACCCTTTCAAGTCGATATCAAGTAGTATGATATCAATTTTGGACTTTAGGTTATAGTTGCCAATCACAATCCCAAGAAAAATTGCCTTTTGTGGGCAACATATATATGTAGCTTCAATTTTAGATATACATATCTAATATGGAGGTTGACCGCTGGGTTGCCTACTAGAAAAAAAAACTTGGTTAAAATGTACAACAGAAAAACAGGTCATAAAACACAGTTTTGATAAATTTTTGAAAAATGTTAGGGGAAACTTTTAAATTTGTTAAATTATTTCTGATTTAATTAGTATAATAATAAAAAAGAGTAGTAAAAATAGATCTAGAAATACTAAGAAGATGATAGACCTAAAAATACACTATTATAGAGACAAATCTCGTATCTAAATACAACACAACTTCTAACTAAATATAAATATACATAAATTTTGATTCTGATATTATTCATACCCCGATACTAATAAAAATTACTGTTGAAAAATAACCAAAATTATTATTTATTATCTCTATGTGGATAAAAATTTCGATCCATTTATCATTTATCAACCCTAAAAGTTGTCAAAAAGTATTATTCCTCCTGCAGAGGGATTTTATATTAGAGATATTGCAGAAATATGCTTCTGGGACTTTGGGAAAACAAATAGAAAAAGCGAGAGAGTCACTTTCGAATATAAAATATGATAGTACATGTCTGAATAACTAATAATAATCTAGAGCTGCACATTTATAACTGGTCATTGACACCATTTAGTTCCAACAAATTTAAAATTCTATAAATCACAAATGAGAATGAGTAACTGGTACGGTACAGAAGATTCTCAAAATTAACGGTATGGAAATAATAAAAATATTTAAATTTATAATAGTACAGTACAAACAAAATATTAGATGTATCACGAAATTCTTAATTTTTCTTCCAAATATCACAATTTGTGTTTTGAACCGTTTGTACCTAAGGAGCTTCTAAAATTGAAGGAAAACTAAAAAATCTCTGGTAAATTTATTCGAAAATTCTTAAATAAGTCATTGCAGTCGACAATTTTTAATTAAAAAACGTTGAAGTAAACCAATATTTACAACCATTAGTACAAATTTTAAACTTTGTATAAAAATATAATATTATTATTAAAAGAAACTAATTAATTCCGTAAAAAATAATCAATATTTCAATTACCAACTAGAAAGCCGTATGTATCCAATACACGTTTATTAAAGTAACGAAAATTTACAATCATTAATATAAAATTTTATATAATTATTAATTAATTCCGTACCGGAACAAATGATCGAGACGCCGCCTCTGTTTTATACTGAGAGGATCGGGCACAGCTTCTTTCCAGTGTCTTTTTGTGATCAGGGGCGGACTTAGGATGCCCATCAATAAAATACGATGTAGACGGACGCCGGTAACAGCTAATATAGAAATAATCATTCCAATAAATAAGAAAAAAAATTTATGTAGTAAAATATATTAATGTCGTATAGTTCTTGTTCTACTTCATTTAGAAATAACGCGATTAAATATGTAATTATTTACTTGAAAGCAAATTTGGAGCCAGGAAAATTTTCAGTAAAGTTTTTTTCTTCCACATAATTAACAAGATTTTCAAGTTTATTTATCTGCAAATTTGATGGAATTTCGATAAAGTTGATAGTCAAAACGAAATTCTCAAAATATAAGGGGCCAAAAAATTTCTAGGCGAGTACACCTGACTTTCTGGTAAGTCCATAGTCAATTATTTGAAAAAAAAAATCGCTGGCTTCAAATTGTAAAATCTACAAATTTACTGAAGGGGTATCATTAACTCGACAGTTGTAAATATAATAGAGAATGAAAAAAAAAATTATAGCTTATTTCCTAAATTAGTATTTTGGAAACCATGGAACTAATTTATCAAAATTATAGAATTAATTGTCCTCCAAAGTTTTCCCTAAGGTTCGTTCCACGTGTGACACATGACACGTTATATGTTATATATGAAAAAGCATTTTCAAAGTAGAAAATCAATATATATTTTCTTGTATACCCATCGGATGCAGAAGTTCGGTCATTTTCATTTCTTTCTCGAATGCGGCACCGTGTTTCCTACGATCTCGAGCAAAACGTTTTCGACATAGAACTTCGTAAGGAAGTTGAAGTTTGGAAAAACTTGGTTCCCGACTGCAATCCGGTCTTTCGAATTCGCTATATAATGAACTAGGACGAAATTAATTAAATTTAGTATCTAATAAGAATATTAAAGTCTCTAGATTTTGTTTTTGAAGAATATAGGAGACTATAAAGATATCTACTTTGATCAAATTTTGACCAAGAGTTTTACAAATTGGTTCCGGATTGTAATCTGTTATTTTGAATTTGAATATATAGAACTCAGACAAAATAAATTTAATTTAATATGTAATAATATAATAAAAGTTATTATTATTATTACATATTAAATTAAATGTTAAATTATTACATATTAAATTAAATTAAAAAGTTGCATAGATTATCTACACATTTTTTGCTCAAATTTTGATCCAAAGTCAAATTTTACACATTGGTTCCCGACTGCAATCCGACCTCTCAAATTTTCCATACATCTTATCAACATAACTAGGACTAAAAAAAATTAAGAAGTCACCTAATACTTTTCTCACTGCTTTTTTCAGATTCTGATCCAAACTTTGACATTTTTAAAGATTTAAAAAATAACGAAAACTAATTTAAAAACAAAATCAGCCTGCTTAATAAATATGTATAATAATGTGTTTAATTTACATATCATGGATATTGAAATAATTAATAACATATGATACGTGGAAATAGTGTTAGTACAAGATCATTTTAAATAAGAGTGGGCAAAAAAACTAGTAACTACATATAAATATCAACAGGGTATTGAATTCTAAAGGCTAGGTTTTTTGGATATTTAATGTTTTATGTCTTTCTATAATTCTTTAGACTCTTTAAATTTTAATAAGTAAAAATCATCCTCATGATCCAAAAAAAATTTCATTACAAATCTTAGAGACAATTATTAACTCATCGAAAATTTTGAAGGATTCACTCATGATTGTCCATCATACCTAGGCTGAATTTTTACTCAATGAAAAAATATTTTTTCTGGTCACTCTTTCGTTCGATAAAGAAACGTGGTAACTACACTATTACGATATGAAACTATATCTATAACAATTAAAAATTAGTTTATATATGTTTGTATATATATTAGCAAACTCAGTCACTTGCTGTGGCAAATCCAGTGGATTGAAATTTTAACCTGATAAACAAAAACCAAAAATTGATGTACCTATATATAGAGATGAATATTGTAGAGTGTATTTAGAGACAATGAACGAGTGATTAGAGACGAAGTTAACACACATATATATAGTTTTGTTCTGTATATTTCATACTAAAATATTGCCCAACTTTAAAACCATCTAAAACACTTAATTTTTATTAGAGTTTATATTTAAACCATAAGACGTAACATTTAATTAAATTGTTCATTTAATATCACATATGAAACTGGTCTTGTGCAAGAAAAGTCGATTGCATTTCTTATTTTTACAACTGATCGCATCACTGCCCATTCTTTCGAATGAAACGAATATGCTTTTAGTATTATTGGTTAGGAAATATACATTTAAAAAATAAATTGAAATGAATATTAAAATTTATATAATAAATATATATTTTACATGTTTGTTTTGTTGATACTAATCAACACCCATAACTTTTATTAAAATTTAGCAACAGAATACAAACAGAAAATAATAAAAAAATGTATGCTGTTGCGTGGCATAAAGTACTTTTCATTGCAGTCAAAAAATTCCAAGTACGTGGTCTGTTCAAAAAGTACCCGGAATTTTCGTTTTTTCAAAAAAATATTTATTTATTCGTCTACATTAATGTGGTCCCCTTCAAAGTAGTCCCCCCCAGATATAATACACTTATGCCAGCGTTTTTTCCAATTTTCGAAGCACCCTTGATATTCACTTTTTGATATGTCCTTGAGCACTCTCAGCGATTTTCTTCAATCGAGGAAAACCGCCGTCCTTTCATGGGTCTCTTCAACTTTGGGAATAGGAAAAAGTCACACGGAGCCATATCTGGTGAATTTTTGCACTTTGCAACACTTTATTTCATTTTTTACGCAAAATTTAATACAAATTCTTTGACTTTTCAATTCTTCCATTGTAAAAATCGCCGAGCTCAGAAAAACACGTCGAAACCTTAGCGACTACCACAGACAAAGTAACAGTGAATATAGCTGAAAATTTCATCATACTTTAGGGGCATGTATACCAACACAATAAAAAAAAAAATTTGACAATCAGACACTCCAGACCCGCGAAATTTAATTATTAGTAATTCCGGGTACTTTTTGAACAGACCACGTATATTCCTCTGGTTACTCCGCCAAAGTATTTACCATTTCCCAACGTGATGCCAATACCAAAACAATTTAGCATTGTGTGTTAACGCAAATCTTAACTAAGTTAATTAAGTGATCTTTCCTCTTCAAACAATCAGCTTTCGACGTTTAGAACCCACGCAAGAAATTTCAACAATTTGATTTTCAAAGGAATGTGTTGTTAGTAATCAAGGATTGAGTTTAATTTGAATGTAGCTTTAATGAAACTCCATCTCTTCCTACTTCAGAAGGCGCGATTATAACTCATCACATCCGACGAGAACATTAATTAGGCGACGACGCCGGTTTTGTGCTATTAAAATTAGATGAATTAAAGGAAAGGGTATGGTAACAAAGGATTTATGAATAATTTTATAGAAATTTTGGAAAAACATAGATATGCCAATTTCCAACCATTAATGGATTTCATTGGTGACCAATATTGCACCCGTATATAAACCAATATTTAGCCACGATGCATGGGGTTTCTTCTGCGCAACCTATAAATTACTCAAGTAACTTGATATTGCAAAAGGTTTTATTTAATATAAGTATAATATTTTTTATTCAATGTAAGTTTGTTTTAGTAAAAATCTTTATTTTTTTCAAACATTCATCTACATATATTCATCTACATACATTCAAAAAGAATTAAATTTATTAATAGAAAGTGTCCATGAGAAAAATTCCTCCTGAATAACGCAACGAGTCATTGTTACCGCATATAAGAGTGACCTTATTATTCGTTCAAAGTTATGTTATGGTAATATTAAGACTACAATTTATTATGTAAAATCTAGATTAGTCTTGTTTTCAGTGCGTGAGCTCGTACAGAACTCTCTAAATTTCTCTTGTTCGCTTTATTGTGTTAATTAACTCATATATAAAGCATTTTCAATTGTTAATTAACAGTTAGCAAACACACAAACTTACTTGTATAGTAAATAATAATTTATCACACCTGAACATATTGAGGATTCAGTGAATTCAAGTTCAAGTTATGTCCAAATTAATATATATACAAATATTAATTAGAGTATCGAATTGATTAAAACATTTACATATAAGCACCTATTTCTCTGCTCAAGAATAAAATGATACATTTATCTAGTAGAGAAGCTTTTCAAAAACACCTGGAGACTGTCTTTTTGGATTTTATCAACAATGATTAATTTAAATGTAGATCAGTAAAATAATTTCTTCTATAAACAGTTAAATTATGAACTATATATGTCGTCAAAAATTCCACAAATATTGGTACTCAACAAATTTTTAAAATTTCGATTAGTGGCTTAATAGTGTAAGTACAAATTTTGTAAATATTTTTTGTAATGTATATACGAAATATATTTTTTCTATTTATATCATAAATATTTTGTAAAATTATAATAATATAAAAAATCTCTCACACATGTCTATATTTATATCAAAGACAAAACCACCAATCATTAAAACATTTCGAGAGGAACCGCCAAAAATTTATTATTCATTTTTATAGTTCACTAGAATTATGTAAGATGCTTATTTGGCAGAACGCATATATAATACATGTATACATACGTATTATAAATTATTTATTGATGTAAATATCGCCTCGCCTTTAAGGACAGAGGTTTGAAACCTTTGGAATACTCCAAAAATAAAAAATATAATGGATACAAAAATATAAAAATTATATTAATGTTTTAAGACTTTGAGATAGGAAATAAAATAGCTTAATAAGTGTAAGTAAAATTGTAAAACTAGTAAGATTTCCATTTAATACTACAGTTAACAATGTTTTGAAATATATATCAGTGTAAATTTTATTTTTGTAATGGGTTCCAATATAAAATATTATTCGATTTTACTTGAAACTATAGGGTCAAGAGTCAGGAGAGTCATTACGGAGCTGGACAGTAAAAAATACATCACAGCAACCTTGAGAAAAATTGCTAAAATATTGAAAATTATGTTAAGTCTAGTCGTCTCTAATAATATATTTTATGTCTAAATATTTCTTTATTGTCTCTAATAACACTCTATTGCAGTATTCTTCTCTATATCACTATACAAGTATCACACTATGATCTCTAACTGTTTCTCTGCTACTATATAGTGATAGTATTCATTCATTATTCTTTTGTTATCATCCTATATAGATCCATACTATCACTCATACCAACATTTATACAAAATAGGGTCGCCATCCAGACATAGCTAACAATTTTTTTCAGTGTGTTATTATATTAATTTGCTAAATACCCCAAAAGGTTGACAAAAGCTGCCGAGGAGCGTCTAGCCATAAATTTGGGCTTCCAGTATATGATAATCGCTATTCAGCATAATAAATATTCGCGGTTTCTGAGCTACATGGTCGTCCATTTGAGAGTAAAACGAGATATTTGTAAGCTTATGCATGTTTTGTGCATATGGAAGTACGTGCTCACAACACTCTCTGGCAAAATTCATTCCTCGTACGAACGTAAATCTATTTTGTGAATGAAAATGGGAAATATATTTCCATAGCGGTATATTGTCAGCTTGGAATGAAATGGTTATAATTTAATTAAAATCGTTACCTCGATCATTCTTTGAATGAATGAATTTCAAATACTTAAAATAATAATGGTATGTTTCTCTACAATTAATAAAATGATTCAACTTCTAGGAAAATATGGGTACAAGTTCATTACAACTAATACAGATGTATATTTGCAAAAAGTATTTTTACTAATTAGTGACTGAAAATTATTTTCAGTTAGTAATTAATACTTTCTCATCATTTAAACACTAATTGTGATTATACTTCTCCTTTCTATTTCTATTTCTATAAAACAATTTTATATCTGGTCTATCTGCATTTGAATTTTGCGCTCCTTTTGTTGTAAAGATCTTAAATATCAATTATGAATAATTATTTTAATTTTTCTCTAAACTTTATAGAAAACTACCGCAAAATAATTCTCTCATCATATTCAAATACCAACAAAATTATTCTATTATCCACGGATTCCAAAATAAATTGAAAAATATCCATGTCTAATAAAAATCTCTACACATTTTCCGATCAGAATTCACTACCATCAATCACTGTCGATCCATCCGTCGATATGCTTATTCGTCTCATGAGTGGCTTTTATATTAGAATTCTATAAAATTTCCCATATTTACAATTCGCTTATGTAACTCTAAGAGAATATTAGGTTTGCACATGGTCTTTGGAATGATAAATATAGAAGCAATTTCCTTTTAACATCAAAGAGGTTTAAGTAATGGCTCGTGCGCCACTCGAGTTTCTTTGGGCTCAGGTTTCTTTCAATTATCTCTCGAGACTTGGCTAGTGCTGGATATCAAAAGATAGAGGAAATTCTGGATGTAAAAGAAAAGTTTGGAAACTATGATGGTATAGAAATTATTCTTTTTTGTCTTATTTTGTTTAACAAACGCAATCAGCGTTTGTAAAAGTGTTCAGTATAATTATAAGTTATAATTAATTTTATTATAATGTAATAGCCATAGATAATGGTAATAGCTATTCTCGGTTACCTGTCTTTTCCTGTATAAGGAGTTGATAATAAGGGGTCGTCCATTAATCACGTGACCTATTTTTTAAGGATTTGTGGACCCCTATCTTTGGTGATACGTGGTGATATTTAAAATTACCTCCCCCCCCACTAAACATCACATGTACTTTTGGTCACTAGAAAACATTGTAAAATTTTTGATTTTTTTTTTTTTGAAAATGTTTGAATTCAGGTAAATAATTAATACACCTGATATCTTACAATACCACTCGCTCCCCCATGTGATATTTTGTAATTTTTTAAAACCATTTATATTTTTCTAAAGTTAGTTTTTTATTTTTGTTACTCATAAGGTATTGCAATGATCAAAAACCCTGCTCTACATTTTATTTCAAGAGCATTATTTTCCTATTCTAGCCAGTAAGCTATCTTCTTCTAAAATGATAGAAAATTACATGTTTCCATTACATTAGACTAATTTTGAATTGATGTCGATTGGAAAAATTATTCGATATCGATATTGTAGAACTCTCTATAACGACCTCGCGAATCCGTTTTATATTGCAATTGCTGACAATTCGACGAGGGTATAATGTGTTCTTCACAAATGTGTTTTCTTTCCGATTTAATATCAGTTTTCATACAAACTTTTCCCCGAGGAAAACTATTTCAAATTTATGGATTTTATATTAATATTTATAGAGAAATAGTTTTGAGTAATATCCTTTCAAGGAATAAAATAGAATGTATTTAAAGACAATTTTGGGAAAAAAATGAATCAGAAGTAGAAGTGCTTTTTATGAACAATCGATAGTACCCATGTATACTCCATTGTGATGTGATTTAAAGCCAAAACAAAAATTGAAAGTTGTTTCAAGTTTCAATAAATTTATCATTTAGGTATATATTTCATCTAAAATTTAGGCAATATTATGAAAGTTTTGTTCTTGAACCCCACCCACGATGGATTTCGCAAGTGTTCTACAAATTGATCATAAAGTCTGCACAAAGCAATCAGAAGACAATGTGGGTTTAGTTGGAATATATAATACCCACATAACACCAACTTCTACCGTTTTTGGCAAATGCAAATGAGCCTGGACCAAAGTGGACATGAAGATTGGTAATAAAAAAGTAAATACTTATATAGACAAGACATGGTAGGGAACTTGTCAGTAGATGATTATATTTTTTCAGAACATTTCTAGTTCAATAATGCTTGTAATCGCATGAAAATAAGACTAGTGAATAATTTGAAAATCATTTGGATGCATATGTTACTTGTTAGCCATGTTTATGACACATTTATGAGTTAAAAAGTGTTAATAAATAAATTAGCGTAGATGTGCTGAATGATTGATAATTCTAAATTAGCAAATAGGTTCTAGGTGTGTTAACTATTTGCTCAGAAGTTCATTACACCAGCTGAGTCAGCATACGTTGAAAATTCGACATTTGTTTTGGAACTCGTAGAATGTTTAGAATTATGTCATTGGAGCCGAATGTGACGCTTCAATAGTTAAGTTGACCAGTTATTTTTCTAGAAATTGTTTTGCGAAAATAGTTTTTTTTTTAATTTTTATGACCACAGCTTTACAGTATTTTTAGCCACCTATATTATTCATATTATTTGTCATCATATTCTATACAATTCTTACATATATATTTATCATATATATACTATCTCTTCTTATATCCTAATCTTCCATTCAATTTTTTTTCTTCAATTCTATTCAATTTTCATTCTTCTTCTTGTTTCTCAATATGTTCTTCTCATCTTCTAAACTAATCTTATTTTTTCCTTCTCACTTCTAATACAATTTTTCCTTGTATCCTACAAATTAACAATTCTCAACCTACTTCAATATTTTATATTTTTATTTCTGGTATTGCTGGAGATTCGAACCAAATTCCTCCAGCGTGTGAGTCGAGAACGCTACTGAGTAAGCTATTCCCGCCACAATAATATAGTTGTCGGTTGTGATGATTTTTATTTAACTATGTGGCTTTTTGCGGAAGGCTTCTAATGATTGCCAACGCTTTCTAATAGAATTTCTCTAATATTGATGATTTTCAATTTGATGCAACTATGTTGGGTATGGGCTATTTTCATTTGAAATCCTATTGTTATGTAGGTGGAAACCAATGTCGCTATTGCTTGACGTCAGGCTATCCGAAGCAGATATCTAATGTGCAGCATTCGTAGTAATTATTGAATTTTTTTTTGCCTTTTTTTCTTACTTCTAGCTAAATTATTTGATTATTTAACAGCGCCTCTGTTTTTATTACTTAATATTCTATCTTTGCTGTGAATAATTGAACGACAGGTGCCGTTCCGTTTCGCTATGGGATTTTGTATTGTATCATTTCCGTTGATTGAAAATCAGATCCACTGAAGCCTCATAAAAGTGAAAACAACACTTTTACTTCATAATGACACATCCTCTGTATTTCGATAGTAAATTGTTCAATTTATACTTTTCAACTATACCGGCGTAACAAATACTTTTATTAATACAACTCAATAAAAGTTCATTACAAAGATGAAAATATAATTCAATGATTATTGATGTTGTTAATGAAATGTGTCAAATGCATTGTTCGGACGTCTTTTCGTTTTATTATATTGGCCATGAAGGTGACAAACTTCAGGGCATTAAGCTTTACACGGAATGGTTGCTACCCCTGGTAGAGGGGGTAGCGGAGTGTTTTAATTTAACTAGTTGTTCACTTCTAAAAGTAAAGTCCGCTTAACAACATGTAAATAACCAATAAAAATAAATATATCTTTTTTCATTATAACTTAGTAACAAATCAGTGATTGTAGTTAGAAGTGCAACAAATACATAATATACAAACAAATCAGTGTTTAATACAGTCCACAGCTACAAGGGTTAAATTATAACCCAACAACCTGAATTATCGAAGGAGAGTTTTAATAAATTCTATAACTACGTAACAAAAGTACGTATACATAGTAATACCTGAATTAAAAATGCTGCAAAAAATATCCATATACACCAACTTTTATCTAATTAGAACCATTTTCTTCGTCATATAACAAAACAATAAACCCATAAAATTTATAGCACCATATAAAACAAGAGCACAGTGGACGCTCCATATATTTCTCTCCGAGGTGAAAAAATGTGCACACACGTTTTTAAAGATGACAATGGGTTCGCATAGAGTTCCAGCGTCCGGTTCACAGCGGAAAAACAATAAGATCAAAACGGAAGCAGACAACGATACCAGGAAATGAAAATCCTTCCCATAATAATGGTCAAATGGTATCAGACGTCAAGGATCCTGGACGAGATGACACGGAAAGGTAAGCATTGGATGTAATGAAATTAGATCACTGAACGACGTGAATGGAATAGATAAATGTGATAGGAGGATAGGAGTTACATATTTTACACGACTACTGAGTTGTATTTGGATTTGAGCTTTTCAGAATAGGCTAAAATATTATTCAGGTTGACTGATCTAGATATAAAATCTAGAGACACAGATCCAAAAACTTTCTAAAACTAAACTACATGGTTTAGAGGGGTATTCTGGTCTAGAGACATTCATTTTATTTTTGAAATGCTGTAAAATGTGCCAAAAAATATTTTTACTATATTTTTTACAAGTTATTAATGTTTTGAGAATATAGAAAAAAAACAATTAAAATAGTCATAAAGTTTAATTAGTAGATGGTGATAAAGTGGGGGGTTTCAAAACAATTGCCACCTGACCATGGTTATAACTCTCCAAATAATCTGCAGCAAAAACATATATTTTTTTAGAATAATGTCGCAATCGAAAGGAATACAAACAAGTTAGATAAACGTTTTTTTCACAAAATAGCGACTGTCTGAAAAAACTTGCATTTCAAACTTTGATATGCTTAATTTTTTTTAAAAATAGTAAAAATCGGAATTTGGAGTTGAGAATAGTTCATACTGAGGGAAGTTTATGGAGAAGACTCTGTAAAAAAATTAAATAAATCGCTTCAGTAGAAATTGAGAAATCGTGAGTATTGTATTAAAAAATACAGTTTCGAGAAAAGCTGGTTTAAAGTTTCGCAGCGGAAGAAAATGAAGGAGAACCTCCAAAAAAATGTCAATTTTGAACAATCCTTGTGTATACACATTATTAAATATGTCTATTCAAACTTTGAAAACATCAAAAAAAAACTAAATTTATTTTTTCTAATTGTAGACCTTGGTACCCCTTTAATAAAGTTAGGCAATCCTGTAATTCCACCTTTTTCTCAGTCCTTTACATTGGAAATAACTGATCCAATAAAACCATACGAGGCAGATTACTGATATCTATATTTCCATTATTATAATTCCATCTCCGGAGAGCACATGTGCTTCCTTTATTATGTAGTATCTCAGTTCTTCTCGTAAATTAATAAGTGTTCCAACGCACATTTATAAGATTACATAAGGAAAAGTTCTTCCAGAAGTACTTCATAAGATATAGTTTTGTAATTTATTAGACAAGGATAAGACCAAAACATATTTGTGTTCCTGGCGAAGCAAAGTTGTACGGGCGAAGTCTAAGAAAGTTATCATTGCCATGTGGTATGAAGATGTAATAGGTAACTAAAAATATAATTTGCTTCTAAGTTGACCTAATATGCATGAAATAGTTGCGTCAATTTGTATATATAGAATGAATCTACATAAAAATAGTCATACTTAATTATATTTTAATCACCGCTATAACCTCTGATTGTGATTTTGGTGCATTCTCAAGCAAATAGAAAGCACTTTCACAGTTTTTAGTACCAAGAAACTAAGTACAACATAGTGTTGCCTTAATAACGAATATGGCATCGTCCATTTTAACCTAGACTTCGCCCCATAATCTTAATATTAAAATACATAATTTTGTCCTCTCAAATTCATTATTTTCCAAAACAACCATTTAATATGAATTCCTCTAAGCTTATTCCAACATCTTGAGCATGATCCGAAAATATTTTTAATAACCATTTTATTTTTTGTTTACCGAAGAACAATCAAATAAACATGAATTATTATAATGTCCTTTGCAGAGTCATTCGCGAAAATATGTACCAGTGTGTTGATATCGCATTGATTGGTTGCGCGCGCCGAAGTAGGCCAAAGGCAAAACCGTAACCCAAAAAAAGAGGCCAAAAGAAAAGATGCTAAGATTGATCGCTGATACAAAGAGCTCTCTGACATCGGTCTTGAGACTTATGAGGGATTATCACAGATTCCTAACATTGGGAAATAATAATAGAATTATAAAATTAAATCGAACTATAAATATGCGATTTGTACCAACAAGATATTTAACTGCAGCTTTATGTAAGTGTCCTGCAACTACATATTTATTTTCTAATTGATAAGTGTTTTACCCAACAGGTAAGAAGCAACTTTTTACTTAAAGGCACAAAGCTGTTCATTATAAGAAACAATTTACAGTAATTTTAAAGTTGAAAAATCACGCTACCATAGATCATTCACCAAACCACAGATATGCTCGCAACGGGAGAATAAATCTCAATGGTCGCTCAAAAAAAAAAAAAAAAATAGACGTTCATCCTAAGGAATTAGCCAGTGTGTACCTAGAAAACTAGCTCACCTGATTAAAACGCGAACAACCTGCAGGCCTCATTTAGTCTAGTTAAATTTAATTACTTTTTTTTGCTATATAATATTTATTTCTTTGCTTTGAATAGTTTTGTTATCATATATATAGCGACTTGTCAACACACATCGCATCTCAACTTGACAGATTTGCATTATTTTGGGCTCATCATAGAGTCAGCGCAAAAACAAAAAGTTGAAGTTTCAGTTCGGATCTCTCTATTGTTTCTCCCCAGTCTCATTGCCAAAATTATTATTTTCAAAACCTTTCCTTTCTCATTTTAAATAAACAAATACTAACTATGTATATTTTATAAATGATCAATATGATTACACATACTGTTGTCAATATACTAATCATACATAAAATAAACCAAATATAAAACATAATATATCGTGGAATTTATTATGTCTACAATTTGGAACATTGTCTCTACATATATCATATTTCTAGTAGAAACAACACTGGGAAAATATATGTACTAATATCCAATCAATATTATTTTTTCATATATATTGTTACCAATCAACAATCAATATAAAAATTCAATACAAATTTTTTTTGGAAAATTTTAACCAAAAAGGCAACATCATGTCTGACTTGCATATGAGGGATACTCGGATCGAATCTCGGTGATGTGTATGAAAATCTATAGAACAATAAAATGATAAAATATCAATGAAAGTATTTGAATAGAATAGTATCTCCCCTACTTACTTTTGTAATCGAGTTGTTTAACTCAAGAACCTGCCTTTGGAAAAAATTAACCATTAAAAATCTTGAAATATGTAATAAAAAGTAAAATACATAATATGCAAGAAAAATGAAGTGTGTAGTGTTTAGTGACTCGGTCTTGCGACCATAAGATTGCGAATTCAAATCCCGCACTACTTACTGTCTGATATTAAGCAGTAGTAAATTATGACAATAATTAGAAAAATTTACTTCTCAATATGGGACCAAATATGTGAATGCAAAAATAGCACTTTGCGGGGTAAAGTTGCAGTATAAATGACATCACCATTAGATATTTTCATTAATCTCATTTTGAAGGGGAAGCAACTACAACCTCTGAGTTGCCTTCAGCAAATGCTAAGTTGTTGGATGAAAATCACACTACAGCTTAGAAAACAGTAGTTCTATAGAAGATAAATATATTCATCTTTTTAAAATGATGTTCAAAACCATTAAGAATCAATAACCCGTGTGGTCACAATGTTAAAGTCTTTCAATATTTCCAACGTCATTTTTATAAAAATAACCATAAATTATTTTGTCAAGAAATTATAATTTTTTATATTTATCTGAACTGAAGTTAAGAATAATTACTAATTACAGATTACATTTATAATAGCCATTTAAAATAATTATCTTTGAGAATCTCTGCGTGTGGTTTGGATTAGCATGCGTGCATGAGGTCTTATTACAAGGGTCAATTGCAACGAGAGAATGAATTATTAGGGAATGTGATATTTTCCGTCGGTTATTTATTGATGCTGAAAATTCATCTTGTATTCATTGCCTCTCGCCGAGTCGCAACGGTCGTATAGTGCAGAAAGGTCGTTATACCAAAACGACCAGTAAATTTTAATTCCATCGATAAAATTACATGAATGACGGGATAAGGTGAATAAATAAAATGGTTTAGTTTCTGTACGTGTCATTTAGATAGGGACAAATTGTGGAAATATAGATGGAAATGTATTGTTTGACCTATTTAATTTTTATACTAAAATTATATCTATACTAATATTACATACGTTTCATACATTCTGAAACATTCGTAACATTTGTGTTGACTATTTTCAAATATTTAATTGAAAAATATAAAGTTGATCTCTATTCCGAATTGTGGCTTAGCCACCTAGCCATGGAATAGATTGGCAGTTGCTCTGGTGAATAATAAATATATAGAAATTATTTTGCAAAATTTTCTTTTTCATCTTTATTTATTAACACATATCGTGTCAACAGCATATAAAGAATTTCCTGTGCATTCGGTAAGTATATCTACGCAGGAAAATAGGTTCATAAATAATTAGAACATTTTCTATGTAGAACAACGATATCACGAATTCATATGTTTCGTGGAAAAACAAAACGGTGTCTAGGTCTATGGGCCGTGCACATGACACAGGCAGAACAGGAAGGATGGATGCTATCACGCTAGGAATTTATGAAGGCCGAACATGATCGATTTGTTTAGTAAATACAGAAAAACCTCGTTAAGACGATTTTTAAGAGACCAGACCAAAAATGCGTCTGAAGCGACCAAATCTTACAATAGAGGTTGAAGATGTAGAGACTGGCACAAAGTTTGAAGATGTTATCAAGTATTGTTGTATATAGTTCGAGTCCAGGGTTCGATCTAGGTACCTCTATATTTGTCCAGTGTTTATCAATTTCAGGAGATATTTTACATTATGTGTGTAAAATAGATCAATGTAATGTGGGAGTCCAAAAATCCTTAAAAAATCGATCACATGATCAATGGAAGCCCCTTACACATAAAATGCAACTTCACTCATATGTTATTAAGCCATATCACAAAGTTGTAGTTATGATTGCTCATATGTTATTAAGCCATTGTGCGTTTTTTAGGTTAGGTTTTCTATCTTAAACGCCTGACTTTTCAGCTACCACCTGACTTATAACAGTATTTAGTACCATTTTGTATGGAAACTGCTACATAACAAGTTTTGCTATAACATTGGTCAATTTTGAATTTTTTCTGGACCGTTAAGGGTTACTAGTTTTAAAATTTTCGCCATCGTGTTGATCCACCGGAACCATCAGTTTAAATGCAATACATATATTACATAATATATTCTCTCAATTGCTTCTCTATGTTGTATACATTTTCACTTTCACTTTCGCAATAAACTCATTAATCATCTCGCACGATTTATGATCAGTAGAATTTGATAAGTATATTCCCACTTTATAAAATTGCTTGTTCTGGACCAAAAGGGGGAAATGATTTGTATTCCATATATATCAATAACTCTCTACAAATGTAATGGACTCTAAGATACTTGAAAAGATATAAAACGGATTACTTTTATGTTTAGTGAGCAGTGCAATAATAATAATAGGAAACTGTCGTTTCTGGTATTTCTTTCCGTTTCTCAGGTCTATTGGGCAAAGAAGTCAGGGACATAAGATTGAAAAAGTCAGGGTACTAACTAGTTCATACATAAATGATTGAAATTTATTTTCAAAAAAGAATTTAATAAAAAATGCTATTAAATCATTTGATTGCAATTGAATTTAGTGCCCTAAAGTCAGTTTCCATGGATAAAATAAAAATACGAAAGAATAGTATTCTATTAATTAAACATATAAGCTAATGAATATATTGATTGCAAAATAGATAGAAAATAATGATGTATTCGTGCCAGAAAGTTAAATGAGATAATGTCTACCTTAACAAATCAAGCATTCATTTGCATGTTAATTTCCCGATCGATCTGTGTCTTCCAATTATATTTTACAATAGTAAGTCAGATAAATTATAAAAGTTACAGGACATATCCTTCGAGCCGACATTTGTTGTTTCTCATTTACATAAATTCTTGACAGAGGCAGATTATCCTTTGTCAGTTGTCACATACTCGGAGAAGCAATTTGTTTTCAGCATGTCGCGAATATTTCATTTTGCCCTGCTTGCATTATATATAAGTTAACTTATATTTTACGACAAATATTACCTCGTTATCCTTACAATGTATTACATATTCAGAGATCGTGGATGAAACGAGGTAATAAGGTGATATTTCATTAACTTCTCGGAGAAGACATTCATGGTAAAGCATTCCTCTTTAACGTTTAAGACATTCTATAAACATTTCTAGATGTATGAAATATATTGATAAATCTAGTTCATTGGAAATATAAAATATTAGATAACTTAAACCACTTTCTCATAAGAAAATTTATAAAAATATCTTTTCCACCACATAGTTACAACATAACCAAGCGTAGAGCAAAAACTTTCCTGCGATCAATCTAAACGTAGCAACGTCCAATTCCCAAGTACTTTTCCAGCAAAAAATTCAAGAAAAACACATTTATTTCTCAACAGTCGGCAGTGCATTAATATCAATAGCAGTTCTGCCTTAGAAAGCTATCAATTATTATCAAGCAAGTTTAATATTGTAAATGACTATCGGTGCGGAACTAACAGAAATAACAGGAACAATGTGAAACTATCGTGAATTCTAGTTTGCAGCAGAAACGATTTGATTTAAATTAATGGAAAATAATCAATTTCGTACTATTATGGTAATGGATATATAATAAATCAATTCTGAACTAGAACTTTTGAATAGTACTTGCAAAGTAAAGTGGTTTGTCTTCAAATAAAATATTAACCCTTTCCACATGAATGCAGCCTTATTGTAGTATTTTTACACTCATTGGTGTTTTTCTACGCTCATTGTAGTATTTCTACACTCATTGTAGTATTTCTGCACTAATTATAGTATTTTTACGCTCGTCGTAGTATTTTTGCACTTATTGTAGTATTTCTACGCTCGTCGTAGTATTTTTACGCTTATTGTAGTATTTCTACACTCATTGTAGTATTTTTACGCTCGTCGTAGTATTTCTACACTCATTGTAGTATTTTTACGCTCGTCGTAGTATTTTTACACTAATTGTAGTATTTCTACACTCATTGTAGTATTTCTACACTCATTGTAGTATTTCTACACTCATTGTAGTATTTTTACGCTCGTCGTAGTATTTTTACACTCATTGTAGTATTTCTAGACTCATTGTAGTATTTTTACGCTCGTCGTAGTATTTCTGCACTCATTGTAGTATTTTCACGCTCGTCGTAGTATTTTTACGCTTATTGTAGTATTTTTACACTCATTGTAGTATTTTTACACTCGTAGTATTTTCACACTCATTGTAGTATTTCTACGCTTATTGTAGTATTTCTACACTCATTGTAGTATTTTTACGCTCGTCGTAGTATTTTTGCACTTATTGTAGTATTTCTACGCTCGTCGTAGTATTTTTACACTCATTGTAGTATTTCTACACTCATTGTAGTATTTTTACGCTCGTCGTAGTATTTTTACACTCATTGTAGTATTTCTAGACTCATTGTAGTATTTTTACGCTCGTCGTAGTATTTCTGCACTCATTGTAGTATTTTCACGCTCGTCGTAGTATTTTTACGCTTATTGTAGTATTTTTACACTCATTGTAGTATTTTTACACTCGTAGTATTTTCACACTCATTGTAGTATTTCTACGCTCATTGTAGTATTTCTACACTCATTGTAGTATTTTTACGCTCGTCGTAGTATTTTTGCACTTATTGTAGTATTTCTACGCTCGTCGTAGTATTTTTACGCTTATTGTAGTATTTTTACACTCGTAGTATTTCTACACTCATTGTAGTTTTTCTACACTCAGTGTAGTATTTCTACACTCATTGTAGTATTTCTACACGGATTAATTCAATCGGATTCTAAGAGAGCATCTGCTAAATGTGAACGCATAGCACTTCAGTAAAAATATTTTTTAAGAGTAAACATTTCATAAAAAGTTAATTCTTTCCTTCAAAAATTCTAAAACAATTTGTTCATATTTTACATCTTATTTTTACATCTACAACTACCACTCTAATTTAATACTTGTGCCATTGAATTTATGTAATAAATAAATGTTTACAGAAATAGCAAAAAATTGCAATATGTAGCAAATAATCATTAAAATAAAGTACGTTGTGCAAACATTTTGCTCCGTAGCAAATTTTAAAGTTATTCTTGATATTTGTATTCTACATACAAAACAGTGAAAACAGTTTTTTTACTTTTTAATCATTTTTTCGCATGTTTCTGTTTCTGCAAATAATATGGAAACATGTAGCTAATCCTCATCCCATGGCGTTACTATTCTATATTTAATATTACAATATCAAACTTTATGGATATCAAATAAACTTCGTTCAATTTTATTGGTGTAACGCCCGATCATTAAATATATAATTAGTTTTCAGAAGTCTATTTTTATTACCATGTGTGTGGGCATTACATTGAGCCACAAATTACTTCAATTATGATAGGAGAAATCAAAAACAATTTCGTAATTATCTCTGCAATATCAATCTCTATTACTAATTGAAATAGATTACCCGTTGCTCATAATACACAATGATCGTGCGTTTGATAAAAAATACAATATGTCGTAATTTCATACAGAAGCTGTAACAATTACCTGTACAGGTTCAATACTCGTTTAATCATTTATTGGAAATGATTGCGCCATTGGAAAAATCATACTTTTTTAACAGAAGGTACTTTATCGAGTTTTTTTCATGCCATGGAACTAATTCAATTAGATTTTCATAGTTTCGATTATTTTGAGATGGAAAAGTTACGTAAGCAGAAAGATGATTGGAAAATATATTTGCAAAAGGTTTAATTGAAATGTGAAATAAGAAATTATGATTTACGTTAGTAGTTTGTCATCATGTTTCAATATTTTCCTAATAAAAAATATAGAATTCGTCTAAAATCCATTCCTAACCAATAAGTGGACTTTTTGTATTGCATTGCATTTATCTTCCTTTTTCGAATAATTCGTACATAAAAAGTTTTTACTACTTCTGCCAATGTTGGTTTCAACTAGATAACATGACTTTGATATTAAATTAGGCTCGAAATCCTGAAATTTATTCCATTTGAAGCCCTGTATCAAACTATTTCGAAACTCTATAAAGGTCGGATGTGCTATTTGCGACAGAATCATCATATGTGGAAACCCATATGCATGAGCAAATAATTGAGTAAGTAGAGTGCACCCGAAGCGAATTCAATATCCACAGAGAGCATTGCATTCTGATGCAGACAGGGTAGTTGCCCTTCGATTTTGCCACAAAATTGCAATTGCTTTTTACCTATGTGTGTTGGAAATACTCTCTTTTGAAGTTCGTAATTGTTCTATTTCCAATTGAAATTGCTATTTAATTCGATTGGGCACTTGCACTCATATGGTTTCTCCACAAAATATTGTTGCCTTTCATGATAATTATTCTGCGTTTGACAATATTAAATTGACGTCAAAAAATTATTCTACAAATCTATTATCAAAATCTAAATTCAAATTACTCAAAAATAGCTCTTAATTTTATATAAATATTCATTCAGTACCCACATCAAAATATTTTTTATTATTTAAAAACGGCCTAATGTTTTATTCAATAGGAAACGCCCAAGGTCTTTCATTTGACTTCTGCTTTGATTTCTGTGGGAAGTCGTGTAATTTTTAAATTTATTGAAACACACCAATTGTAGATTGACAATGGACTCGTGCTAAATATAATTCGGTTGCAAAACCAAATGACAAGTTGTCTGTCATTGCACTAGATTGTATCTAATTAGGGTCAAAAACCGAAATTCACATAAAGAACATTGTATTTGGAAATAATTACTTGGCAGTTAAAAGTAATGACTCATTGAATGAGTGCGTAATTATTTTGCAGAAAATTCAGCAATAGTTTTATAATTGCTTGGTTTTTGTGTAAACTGCTATCACTCAAACTGTTAAGAGATGGATTTCTTGTTTATTTATACTTAAGGCCTTTGAAAGCTTCCACTATTGTATTGTAACATCGATCAAACTACAAGTGTGCGCACTTGTGTTGCTATTTTGCTATATTGTTGATCATAATCTAGAAATTTAAACGGTAGTAGGACAACCCAACGGTAAACCACTTTTTTATATGTATAGGGTTGACGTATAATGTTGAGCAATGCCCCCAGAAAACTACTTTCATGTAAGATCATATATAATATCTATAACCTCAAGTGAAAATTGATACTAATTGATATCGAGATAGCCAAGGTAAAATAAAATTTTCCATTTTGCCAATATTGTTATTATCTATTGCTGTCAATAACCCTTTGTTACGAGTATCGATCAGTAGTTATTCATTAAATAGTTTTGCACCCCATCGCACTTTCTGATAGGGGTGATAAAGGAAATTTCTACTCGCCCCATAATATAGTCGTAGACGCAGGAGGAATAAACGTTTTAGCATATCTTTGGGATATTCGAAATTCTGAAACTGTTTTAGGATAAAAGTTTTAATAAAAAAACTAAA
>NW_020539724.1:5195738-5219278 GCF_003426905.1 Ctenocephalides felis | reverse complement strand
TTTAGTAAAATACGTACCCTCATTACAGAATTCACCCAATCGTATCAAAAAATACAGATTGCATATAGAGAATGTCATGAGGGTGCAATGCCTGTCTAAAGCGCAGTGTTGATGATTAACCCCTGTGGTTCTCAACCCTGGCGAATTTTTATACATTATAAAAATACTAATTTATATTATTTGAATGAGATTTTTATTAATATTTAATCAATACTCAGAAATAATCAAGGAACTCAGTTTTATTATGCAGAGAATTTAATTGAAAGATTATCTTTACTTAATTAGGTAATCAATTTGTACCTTTTTAACTTTTTCTATGAACATTCAGATATATAAAAATGCACGCATATTAAAGTATTTTACTTACTTCATAATAAAATTAGGATTCAAATTATTTTTATTATTAATCAAATCAACATCATTATACGTTTATTTCATAATTTTGGTAACAAGTCTCAAGTACATATATAAATATATTGATATGCCTATTATCATACACAGCATTAAAACTTATTAAAGAAAACTTCATTAATGCTTATACTTCAAATTCGTGCAGTTTTTAGTTTTTTTCATTAAAACTTTTATCCTAAAACAGTTTCAGAATTTCGAATATCCCAAAGATATGCTAAAACGTTTATTCCTCCTGCGTCTACGACTATATTATGGGGCGAGTAGAAATTTCCTTTATCACCCCTATCAGAAAGTGCGATGGGGTGCAAAACTATTTAATGAATAACTACTGATCGATACTCGTAACAAAGGGTTATTGACAGCAATAGATAATAAAAATATTGACAAAATGGAAAATTTTATTTTACCTTGGCTAGCTCGATATCAAGTAGTATCAAATTTTCACTTGAGGTTATAGATATTATATATGATCTTACATGAAAGTAGTTTTCTGGGGGCATTGCTGCAACATATATACGTCAACCCTATACATATAAAAAAGTGGTTTACCGTTGGGTTGTCCTACCGTTTAAATTTCTAGATTATGATCAACAATATAGCAAAAATAGCAAACACAGTGCGCACACTTGTAGTTTGATCGATGTTACAATAAATAGTGGAAGCTTTCAAAGTCCTTAAGTATAAATAAACAAGAAATCCATCTCTTAACAGTTTGAGTGATAGCAGTTTACACAAAAACCAAGCAATTATAAAACTGTTACTATTGCTGAATTTTCTGCAAAATAATTACGCACTCATTCAATGAGTCATTACTTTTAACTGCCAAGTAATTATTTCCAAATACAATGTTCTTTATGTGAATTTCGGTTTTTGACCCTAATTAGATACAATCTAGTGCAATGACAGACAACTTGTTATTTGGTTTTGCAACCGAATTATATTTAGCACGAGTCCATTGTCAATCTACAATTGGTGTGTTTCAATAAATTTAAAAATTACACAGACTTCCCACAGAAATCAAAGCAGAAGTCAAATGAAAGACCTTGGGCGTTTCCTATTGAATAAAACATTAGGCCGTTTTTAAATAATAAAAAATATTTTGATGTGGGTACTGAATGAATATTTATATAAAATTAAGAGCTATTTTTGAGTAATTTGAATTTAGATTTTGATAATAGATTTGTAGAATAATTTTTTTGACGTCAATTTAATATTGTCAAACGCAGAATAATTATCATGAAAGGCAACAATATTTTGTGGAGAAACCATATGAGTGCAAGTGCCCAATCGAATTAAATAGCAATTTCATTTGGAAATAGAACAATTACGAACTTCAAAAGAGAGTATTTCCAACACACATAGGTAAAAAGCAATTGCAATTTTGTGGCAAAATCGAAGGGCAACTACCCTGTCTGCATCAGAATGCAATGCTCTCTGTGGATATTGAATTCGCTTCGGGTGCACTCTACTTACTCAATTATTTGCTCATGCATATGGGTTTCCGCATATGATGATTCTGTCGCAAATAGCACATCCGACCTTTATAGAGTTCCGAAATAGTTTGATACAGGGCTTCAAATGGAATAAATTTCAGGATTTCGAGCCTAATTTAATATCAAAGTCATTTATCTAGTTGAAACCGGCATCGACAGGAGTAGGAAAACCTTTTTATGTACGAATTATTCGAAAAAGGAAGATAAATGCAATGCAATACAAAAAGTCCACTTATTGGTTAGGAATGGACGAATTCTATATTTTTTATTAGGAAAATATTGAAACTTGATGACAAACTACTAACGTAAATCATAATTTCTTATTTCACATTTCAATTAAATCTCTTGCAAATATATTTTCCAATCATCTTTCTGCTTACGTAACTTTTCCATCTCAAAATAATCGAAACTATGAAAATCTAATTGAATTTGTTCCATGGCGTAAAAAAACTCGATAAAGTACCTTCTGGTAAAAAAGTAAAATTTTTCCAATGTCGCAATCATTTTCAATAAATGATTAAACGAGTATTGAACCTGTACAGGTAATTGTTACAGCTTCTGTATGAAATTACGACATATTGTATTTTTTATCAAACGCACGATCATTGTGTATTATGAGCAACGGGTAATCTATTTCAATTAGTAATAGAGATTGATATTGCAGAGATAATTACGAAATTGTTTTTTGATTTCTCCTATCGTAATTGAAGTAATTTGTGGTTCAATGTAATGCCCACACACATGGTAATAAAAATAGACTTCTGAAAACTAATTATATATTTAATGATCGGGCGTTACACCAATAAAATTGGATGAAGTTTATTTGATATCCATAGAGTTTGATATTGTAATATTAAATATAGTATACTAACGCCATGGTATGAGGATTTGCAAAATGTTTCCATATTATTTGCAACATCCCAAATAACGAACAACAGAAATAAAAAAGAAAAACAATGATTAAAAAATTAAAAAAATTGTTTTCATTGTTTTGTATGTAGAATACAAATATCAGGAATAACTTCAAAATGTGCTACTGAGCAAAATGTTTGCACCACGTACTTTATTTTGAAGATTATTTGCCACATATTGCAATTTTTGCTGGTTCTGTAAACATTTACTTATCACATAAATTCAATGACGCAAGTATTAAATTAGAGTAGTAGTTGTAGTTGTGAAAATAAGATGTAAAATATGAACAAATTGTTTTAGAAATTTTGAGGGGGGTTGCCACAATTTTGCCATATTATGATACTAAGTAATAAATTTTTTATGCAATTTTTATTATTAAAATATTTTTACTGAAGTGCTCTACGTTCACACTTAGCAGTTAATTTCTTAGAATTCATTTCCAGAAATTAAATATTTCATTTGAAGACAAACCACTTTTGCTTTGCAAGTACTTTTCAAGTGTTCTAGTTCAAAATTGATTTATTATACATCCATTACCATAATAGTACGAAATTGATTATTTTCCATTAATTTAAATCAAATCGTTTCTGCTGCAAACTAGAATTCACGATAGTTTCACATTGTTCCTGTTATTTCTGTTAGTTCCGCACCGATAGTCATTTACAATATTAAACTTGCTTGATAATAATTGATAGCTTTCTAAGGCAGAACTGCTATTGATATTAATGCACTGCCGACTGTTGAGAAATAAATGTGTTTTTCTTGAATTTTTTGCTGGAAAAGTACTTGGGAATTGGACGTTGCTACGTTTAGATTGATCGCAGGAAAGTTTTTGCTCTACGCTGGGTTGTTTTGTTTTTTACAAAAAGTGGTCTAAGTTATTTAATATTTTATATTTCCAATGAACTAGATTTATCAACATATTTCATACGTCTAGAAATGTTTATAGAATGTCTTAAACGTTAAAGACGAATGCTTTACCATGAATGTCTTCTCCGAGAAGTTAATGAAATATCACCTTATTACCTCGTTTCATCCACGATCTCTGAATGTGTAATACATTGTAAGGATAACGAGGTAATATTTGTCGTAAAATATAAGTTAACTTATATATAATGCAAGCAGGGCAGAATGAAATATTCGCGACATGCTGAAAACAAATTGCTTCTCCGAGTATGTGACAACTGACAAAGGATAATCTGCCTCTGTCAAGAATTTATGTAAATGAGAAACAACAAATGTCGGCTCGAAGGATATATCCTGTAACTTTTATAATTTATCTGACTTACTATTGTAAAATATAATTGGAAGACACGGATCAATCGGGAAATTAACATGTAAATGAATGCTTGATTTATTAAGGTAGACATTATCTCATTTAACTTTCTGGCACGAATACATCATTATGTTCTATCTATTTTGCAATCAATATGTTCATTAGCTTATCTATTTAATTAATAGAATAGTATTCTTTTGTATTTTTATTTTATCCATGGACTTCATGACACTAAATTCAATTGCAATCAAATGATTTAATAGCATTTTTTATTAAATTCTTTTTTGAAAATCAATTTTAATCATGTATGTATAAACTAGTTATAGTGACTAGTTAGTACGCTGACTTTTCAATTTTATGCCCCTGACTTCTATGCCCATTAGACCTGAGAAATGGAAAGAAATACCAGAAACGACAGTTTCCTATTATTATTATTGCATTGCTCACTAAACATAAAAGTAATCCGTTTTATATCTTTTCAAGTATCTTAGAGTCCATTACATTTGTAGAGAGTTATTGATATATATGGAATACAAATCATTTCCCCCTTTTGGTCCAGAACAAGCAATTTTATAAAGTGGGAATATACTTATCAAATTCTACTGATCATAAATCGTGCGAGATGATTAATGAGTTTATTGCGAAAGTGAAAGTGAAAATGTATACAACATAGAGAAGCAATTGAGAGAATATATTATGTAATATATGTATTGCATTTAAACTGATGGTTCCGGTGGATCAACACGATGGCGAAAATTTTAAAACTAGTAACCCTTAACGGTCTAAAAAAAATTCAAATTCAGTACTCAGCAATATAACAGTTGGTGTTGGCAATTAAGCATTAAGGGGCCGATTCTGTTGTAAAATAGACCAAAGTTATAGCAAAGCTATGTTTTGTAGCAGATTCCATACAAAATGGTACTAAATACTGTCAAAAGCCATGGTAGCTAAGAAGTCAGGTGTTTTAGGATAGGAAACCTAACCTAGAAAACGCACAAATGTCAAAAACAACGATGTTATCATAACTGCAGGTTTGTGATATGGCTTACATTTTATGTGTAAGGGCCGTCTATTGATCACGTGATCGATTTTTTAAGGATTTTTGGATGCTCCTCCCCTCTTGGTGATACGTGGTGATATTCTAAATTACCCCCTTCACCAACCAAACAAAACGTGTATTTTTAGTTAGATACAAATAGATAAAAAATGAATTCTCGTGATATTTTACTATACCTCACCCTTCCCCACGTGATATTTCCTGACTTTTTGTCAAAACCCCCCTTTCCCTAAAAACCTCACGTGATTAATGGAGGCCCAAAAATCATGTAAAATAACTCCTAAAATAGTTAAACGCTGGTCTTGACAAATATAGAGGTACCTAGATCTGACTCCGGTCTAGTACTATATACAACAATGCTTGATAACAGCTTCAAACTTTGTGCCAGTCTCTACATCTTCAACCTCCATTGTCTCTGATAAATTATCTCGCTTAAGACGCATTTTTAATCTGGTCTCTTAAAAATCGTCTTAACGAGGTTTTTCTGTATTTACTAAACAAATCGATCATGCTCGGCCTTCATAAATTCCTAGCGTGATAGCATCCATCCTTCCTGTTCTGCCTGTGTCATGTGCACGGCCCATAGACCTAGACACCGTTTTGTTTTTCCACGAAACATATGAATTCGTGATATCGTTGTTCTACATAGAAAATGTTCTAATTATTTATGTACCTATTTTTCTGCGTATCTATGCTTACCGAATGCACAGGAAATTCTTTATATGGTGTTGACACGATATGTGTTGATAGGGAGATGGATGAAATTTTGGAATAATAGACACTGAATTAGAATTGTAATAGAAAAAAATTTGCAAAATAATTTCTATATATTCATTATTCACCAGTGGAACTGCTAATGTATTTCATGGCTAGGTGGCTAAGCCACAATTTGGAATAGAGATCAACTTTATATTTTTAACTATAAAAATTAAATAGGTCAAACAATACGTTTCCATCTATATTTCCACCATTTGTCCATATCTAAATGACACGTACAGAAACTAAACCATTTTATTTATTCACCTGATCCCGTCATTCATGTAATTTTATCGATGGAATTAAAATTTACTGGTCGTTTTAGTATAACGACCTTTCTGCACTATACGACCGTTGCGACTCGGCGCGAGGCAATGAATACAAGATGAATTTTCAGCATCAATAAATAACCGACGGAAAATATCACATTCCCTAATAATTCATTCTCTCGTTGCAATTGACCCTTGTAATAAGACCTCATGCACGCATGCTAATCCAAACCACACGCAGAGATTCTCAAGGGTAATTATTCTAAATGGTCATTATAAATGTAATTTGTAATTAGTAATTATTCTTAACTTCAGTGCAGATAAATATAAAAAAATAAATTTCTTGACAAAATAATGTATGGTTATTTTTATAAAAATGACGTTGGAAATATCGAAAGACATTAACATTGTGACCACACGGGTTGTTAATTGTTAATGGTTTTGAATATCATTTTAAAAAGATGTATTTTCTGCTTTAATAGAACATAAATATATTTATCTTCTACGTGTTCTGTAAGCTGTAGTGTGATTTTCATCCTACAATCTAGCATTTTCTGAAGGCAACTCAGAGGTTGCTTCCTCTCCAAAATGAGATTATTAAATACTAGATGACCCGACAGACGTGGTCCTGTGCTTATGTTTACAATTCAAAAGTTCCAATTTTTTTAATAACCTATACTGATATTTATCAATTAGATAAAAATTATTATGTTTTTTTACACTACAGTCTATACTGAAATGTATATACATCCACCCATATTGATCTTAAATGTTCAGCTGCTTTAAATAAAATGATGAGTAGTTGCTTTTTTGAAAATTGAAAATTTTTTTCTTATAATTAGTTCTTTTATCGATATCCCACGTTATTTTGAAAAAAATGAAACTACACCACTGAGAAGAATGGGAAATGGCAAAGGAGTCTAAATAATTTTCACTTACGAACTTGAGAGTGAGATGAACCTAATTCCAAAATTTCATACAAATTGGAGCACAGTAAAAAAAAATCAGGCCCAAAACGCTTCATTGACTTGGGTAAATATTTCGTATCCGATGGCAAAAATCTGAAAATACTAACGTTTGTATGTGAAAAAGAAAAGGGCTGTTTTTAGGGCAATTTTTCGATTTTTTTCTCGCCGTAATAACCATCCTTGGACTTCAACGAACTTTTAAAAAAAGAATTGGCCAAAGTGGTCCAGGCATTGTTGAGTTAGTTATGCGCTTACCAACACATTTTGCAATTCATTTTTATATTATAGATATCTAAAGGAGATGTAATCTTTACTGCTATTTTTATTTTCACATATCAAGTTTCATATTATCGAGTCAAATGCATTGATATTTTATTAAATATTTGTTAATTTTGAATATATTGATGACACAACAGCGAGATTCGACCCGAGTATCTCTTAAATGCAACTCAGACATGGGCCAAAATTTTCCAAAGTTTTTTTTTATTAATTTTTTTTTATTTTGCTATCTGTTATTCAAAAACATTAAGCCTGTTGACAAAATATATGAGCAAATAATATTGATTATAAATTAGTAGATAGACACAGTGGCATTTTTACTAGGAATATATATATATATATATATATAGATGTCATATCAAAAATAATATAAACAAGAGAAAAAATAAACTATAGCAAAAGAAAAGTAATTAAATTTAACTAGACTGAACTGAGATCTGCAGGCAGTTATTGTTTTAACCTGGTAAGCTGGCTTTTTAGGTACACACTGGCTAATTCGTTAGGATGAACGTCCATTTTTTTTTTTTTGAAGCAACCATTGCGATTTGTTCTCGAATTGTGAGCATATCTACTATATATCTAGTGGATGATCCATGTTGGCGTGATTTTCCAAAAATAACTTAAAGATTACTGTAATAGTTCAGCATGATGAATGCCTTTATACCAATCGACTGAGTTTGCTATTGACCTGTGAAGTACAATATTTAATAAGTACTCCCTAAAGAACTAAATACTTACTTATTTAACTGTAGTTAAATATGCAGTCGGTACAAAGCTTAGTTTTATAATTTTATTTCCCCATGTTAGGAATCTGTGATAATCCCTCATAAGTCTCAAGACCGATGTCAGAGAGCTCTTTGTATCAGCGATCAATCTTAGCATCTTTTCTTTTGGCCTCTTTTTTTGGGTTACGGTTTTGCCTTTGGCCTACTTCGGCGCGCGCAACCAATCAATGCGATATCAACACACTGGTACATATTTTCGCAAATGACTGTGCTAAGGACATTATGATAATTCATGTTTATTTGATTGTTCTTCGGTAAACAAAAATAAAATGATTATTAAGGATATTTTCGGATCATGCTCAAGATGTTGGAATAAGCTTAAGGGGATTGCATATTAAATGATTGTTTTGGAAAATGATGGATTTGAGAGGACAAAATTATGTATTTGAATATTAAGATTATGGGGCAAAGTCTAGGTTAAAATGGACGATGCCATAGCGTTGATAAGCAACACTATGTTGTACTTAGTTGCTTGGTACTAAAAACTGTGAATGTGCTGTCTATTTGCTTGAGAATGCAACAAAATCATATATTCAGGTGATTAAAATATAAAAATGTATGACATTTTTTTAAATGTAGATTCTTTCTATTAAATTAACTTAAAGTAACTATTTCACGCATATTAGGTCAACTTAAAACCAAATAATATTTTTGAATTTATATGTCATATTTCATTTTCATTCCATATGGCAGCGATTATAACTTTGTGAGACTTCCTCCGTACAACTTCGCTTCGCCAGGAACACAAATATGTTTTGGTCTTATCCTTGTCTAATAAATTACAAAATTATATCTTATGAAGTACTTTTGGAAGAACTTTTCCTTATGTAATCTTATAAATGTGCGTTGGAACACTTATTAATTTACGAGAAGAACTGAGATACTACATAATAAAGGAAGCACATGTGCTCTCCGGAGATGGAATTATAATAATGGCAATATAGATATCAGTAATCTGCCTCGTACGCTTTTATTGGATCAGAGGAAAGGTGATATTGCGGGATTATCTAACTTTATTAAAGGGGTACCAAGGTCTACAATTAGAAAAAATCAATTTAGTTTTTTTTAGATATTTTTAATGTTTAAACAAACATATTTAATAATATGTATACACAAGGATTGTTCAAATTATATATTTTTTTGGAGATTCTTTTCCATTTCCTTTCTCTGCGAAACTTTAAACCAGCTTTTCTCGAAACTGTATTTTTCGATACAATTCTCACGATTTCTCTATTTCTACCGAAGCGATTTATTTGAAATTTTTACAGAGCCTTTTTATAGACTTCTTTTCAGTATGAACTACGCTCATCCTCAAATCCCGATTTTTACTAATTTTTAAAAAAAATTAAGCATATCAAAGTTGTGAAAATATTTTTTTAGAGAGTAGCTATTTTGTGAAAAAACTTCTTTCTAACTTACATTACTGACATTATTTTAAATTAATATATATTTTTTCTGCAGATTATTTGGAGAGTTATAACCATAGTCAGGTGCCAATTTTTTTAAAACCCCCCACTTTATCACCATCTAGTATTAAAAAAAACTCTATGACTATTTTTAATTGTTTTTTTTTTCTATATTCTCAAAACATTAATAACTTGTAAAAAATATAGTAAAAATATTTTTTGGCACATTTTACAGCATTTCAAAAATGAAATGAATGCCTCTAGACCAGAAAACCCCTCTAAACCATATAGTTTAGTTTTAGAAAGTTTTTGGATTTGTGTCTCTAGATTTTATATCTAGATCAGCCAACCTGAATAATATTTTAGCCTATTCTGAAAAGCTCAAATCCAAATACAACTCAGTAGGCGTGTAAAATATGTAACGCCTATCCTCCTATCACATTTATCTATTCCATTCACGTCGTTCAGTGATCTAATTTCATTACATCCAATGCTTACCTTTCCGTGTCATCTCGTCCAGGATCCTTGACGTCTGATACCATTTGACCATTATTATGGGAAGGATTTTCATTTCCTGGTATCGTTGTCTGCTTCCGTTTTGATCTTATTGTTTTTCCGCTGTGAACCGGACGCTGGAACTCTATGCGAACCCATTGTCATCTTTAAAAACGTGTGTGTAAAAACGTTTTTTCACCTCGGAGAGAAATATATGGAGCGTCCACTGTGCTCTTGTTTTATATGGTGCTATAAATTTTATGGGTTTATTGTTTTGTTATATGACGAAGAAAATGGTCATAATTAGATAAAAGTTGGTGTGTAGTGATATTTTTTTGCAGCAGTTTTAATTCAGATATTGTGTATGTACTTTTGTTACGTAGTTAAAGAATTTAATAAAACTCTCCTTCGATAATTCAGTTTGTTGGGTTATAGTTTAACCCTTGTAACTGTGGACTGTATTAAACACTGATTTATTTGTATATTATGTATTTGTTGCAGTTCTAATTACAATCACTGATTTGTTACTAAGTTAAAATGAAAAAGATATATTTATTTTTATTGGTTATTTACATGTTGTTAAGCAGACTTTACTTTTAGAAGTGAACAACTAGTTAAATTAAAACACTCCGCTACCCCCTCTACCAGGGGCAGCAACCATTCCGTGTAAAGCTTAGTGCCCTGAAGTTTGTCACCTTCATGGCCAATATAATAAAACGAAAAGACGTCCAAACAATGCATTTGAAACATTTCATTTACAACACCAATAATTATTGAATTATACTTTCATCTTTGTAATGATCTTCTATTGAGTTGTATTAATCAAAGTATTTGTTACGCCGGTATAATTAAAGTATAAATTAAACAATTTACTATCGAAATACAGAGGATGTGTCATTATGAAGTAAAAGTGTTGTTTTCACTTTTATGAGGCTTCAGTGGATCTGATTTTCAATCAACGGAAATGATACAATACAAAATCCCATAGCGAAAAGGAACGGCACCTGTCGTTCAATTATTCACAGCAAAGTTAGAATATTAAGTAATAAAAACAGAGGCGCTGTTAAATAATCAAATAATTGGCCTAAAAGTAAGCAAAAAAGATAAAAAAATGAAATAATTACTATGAATGCTGCACATTAGATATCTGCCTCAGATAGCCTGATGCCAAGCAATAGCGACATTGGTTTTCACCTAGATAACAATAGGTTTTCAAATGAAAATAGCCCATACCCAACATAGTTGCATCAAATTGAAAATCATCAGTATTGGAGAAATTCTATTGGAAAGCATTGGCAATCATTGGAAGCCTTCCGATAGTTAAATAAAAATCATCACAATCGACAACTATATTATTGTGGCGGGAATAGCTCACTCAGTAGCGTTCTCGACTTACACGCTGGAGGAATTCGGTTGGAATCTCCAGCAATTCCAGAATTAAAAATATAAAATATTGAAGTAGGTTGAGAATTGTTAATTTGTAGGATACAAGAACAAATTGTATTAGAAGTAATAAGGAAAAAAGAAGTTTAGTTTAGAAGTTGAGAAGAACATATTGAGAAACAAGAAGAAGAATGAAAATTGAATGGAAGATTAGGATATAATAAGAGATAGTATATATATGATGAATGTATAAAGAAATATATATGTAAGAATTATATAGAATATGATGAAAAATAATATGAATAATGTAGGCGGCTAAAGATGCTGCAAAGCGGAGGCCAATAAAATTAAAAAAAAAAAACTATTTTCGCAAAACAATTTTTGGAAAAGTAACTGGTTAACTTAACCATTAAAGCGTTTCATTCGACTTCAATGACATAATTCTAAACATTCTACGAGTACCAAAACAAATGTCGAATTTTCAACGTATGCTGACTCAGCTGGTGTAATGAACTTCTGAGCGAATAGTTAACACACCTAGAACATATTTGCTAATTTAGAATAATCAATCATTCAGTACACCTACGCTAATTTATTTATTACCACATTTTAACTTATAAATGTGTCATAAACATGGCTAACAACTAACATATGCATCCAAATTTTAAGCATGATACATGAGATCTAATTTTCATGCAATGAACTAGAAATGTTCTGAAAAAATATAATCATTTACTGCCAAGTTTCCTACCATGTCTTGTCTATATAAGTATTTACTTTTTTATTGCCAATCTTCATGTCCACTTTGGTCCAAGCTCATTTGCATTTGCCAAAAACGGTAGAAGTTGGTGTTATGTGGGTATTATATATTCCAACCAAACCCACATTGTCTTCTGATTGCTTTGTGCAGACTTTATGATCAATTTGTAGAACACTTGCGAAATCTATCGGCGTGGGTCGGGTTCAAGAGCAAAACTTTCATAATATAGCCTAAATTTTAGAAGATATATATACCTAAATGATAATTTTATTGGAACTTGAAACAACTTTCAATTTTTGTTTTGGCTTTAAATAACATCACAATATAGTATAGAAATAATAGGTACTGTCCACTGTTCGTGAAAAACACTTTCTATTTCGGATGCAAATTTTTATTAAAATTGTCTTCAAATATATTCACGAATTATTTCCCGAAGGGATATTACTCAAAACTATTTTGCTATAAATATTAATATAAAATCCATAAATTTGAAATAGTTTTCCTCGGGGAAAAGTTTGTATGAAAACTGATATTAAATCGGAAAGAAAACACATTTGTGAAGAACACATTATACCCTCGTCGAATTGTCAGCAATTGCAATATAAAACGGATTCGCGAGGTCGTTATAGAGAGTTCTACAATATCGATATCGAATAATTTTTCCAATCGACATCAATTTAAAATTAGTCTTATGTAATGGAAACATATAATTTTCTATCATTTTGGAAGAAGATAGCTTATAGGGTATAATAGTCCTATAAAATAATGTTCTTGAAATAAAATGTAGAGCAGGGTTTTTGATCATTGCAATACTTCATGAGTAATTAGAAGTAAAAATCTAACTGTAGAAAAATATAAATGGTTTAAAAAAAATACAAAATAACACGTTGGGGAGGGAGGGTGTGGTAAGATATCAGGTGTATTAATTGTTTACCTGAATTCAAACATTTTCAAAAAAAAATCAAAAATTTTACAATGTTTTCTAGTGACCAAAAGTACATGTGATGTTTAGTAAGGGGGGGGGAGGTAATTTTAAATATCACCACGTATCACCAAAGATAGGGGTCCACAAATCCTTAAAAAATAGGTCACGTCATTAATGGACGACCACTTATTATCATCTCCTTATACAGGAAAAGACAGGTAACCGAGAATAGCTATTACCATTATCTATGGCTATTACATTATAATAAAATTAATTATAACTTATAATTATACTGAACACTTTTACAAACGCTGATTGCGTTTGTTAAACAAAATAAGACAAAAAAGAATAATTTCTATACCATCATAGTTTCCAAACTTTTCTTTTACATCCAGAATTTCCTCTATCTTTTGATATCCAGCACTAGCCAAGTCTCGAGAGATAATTGAAAGAAACCTGAGCCCAAAGAAACTCGAGTGGCGCACGAGCCATTACTTAAACCTCTTTGATGTTAAAAGGAAATTGCTTCTATATTTATCATTCCAAAGACCATGTGCAAACCTAATATTCTCTTAGAGTTACATAAGCGAATTGTAAATATGGGAAATTTTATAGAATTCTAATATAAAAGCCACTCATGAGACGAATAAGCATATCGACGGATGGATCGACAGTGATTGATGGTAGTGAATTCTGATCGGAAAATGTGTAGAGATTTTTATTAGACATGGATATTTTTCAATTTATTTTGGAATCCGTGGATAATAGAATAATTTTGTTGGTATTTGAATATGATGAGAGAATTATTTTGCGGTAGTTTTCTATAAAGTTTAGAGAAAAATTAAAATAATTGTTTATAATTGATATTTAAGATCTTTACAACAAGAGGAGCGCAAAATTCAAATGCAGATAGACCAGATATAAAATTGTTTTATAGAAATAGAAATAGAAAGGAGAAGTATTATCACAATTAGTGTTCAAATGATGAGAAAGTATTAATTACTAACTGAAAATAATTTTCAGTCACTAATTTGTAAAAATACTTTTTGTAACTATACATTTGTATTAGTTGTAATGAACTTGTACCCATATTTTCCTAGAAGTTGAATCATTTTATTAATTGTAGAGAAACATACCATTATTATTTTAAGTATTTTGAAATTCATTCATTCAAAGAATGATCGAGGTAACGATTTTAATTAAATTATAACCATTTCATTCCAAGCTGACAATATACCGCTATGGAAATATATTTCCCATTTTCATTCACAAAATAGATTTACGTTCGTACGAGGAATGAATTTTGCCAGAGAGTGTTGTGAGCACGTACTTCCATATGCACAAAACATGCATAAGCTTACAAATATCTCGTTTTACTCTCAAATGGACGACCATGTAGCTCAGAAACCGCGAATATTTATTATGCTGAACAGCGATTATCATATACTGGAAGCCCAAATTTATGGCTAGACGCTCCTCGGCAGCTTTTGTCAACCTTTTGGGGTATTTAGCAAATTAATATAATAACACACTGAAAAAAATTGTTAGCTATGTCTGGATGGCGACCCTATTTTGTATAAATGTTGGTATGAGTGATAGTATGGATCTATATAGGATTAGCTATGGATGGATGATAACAAAAGAATAATGAATGAATACTATCACTATATAGTAGCAGAGAAACAGTTAGAGATCATAGTGTGATACTTGTATAGTGATATAGAGAAGAATACTGCAATAGAGTGTTATTAGAGACAATAAAGAAATATTTAGACATAAAATATATTATTAGAGACGACTAGACTTAACATAATTTTCAATATTTTAGCAATTTTTCTCAAGGTTGCTGTGATGTATTTTTTACTGTCCAGCTCCGTAATGACTCTCCTGACTCTTGACCCTATAGTTTCAAGTAAAATCGAATAATATTTTATATTGGAACCCATTACAAAAATAAAATTTACACTGATATATATTTCAAAACATTGTTAACTGTAGTATTAAATGGAAATCTTACTAGTTTTACAATTTTACTTACACTTATTAAGCTATTTTATTTCCTATCTCAAAGTCTTAAAACATTAATATAATTTTTATATTTTTGTATCCATTATATTTTTTATTTTTGGAGTATTCCAAAGGTTTCAAACCTCTGTCCTTAAAGGCGAGGCGATATTTACATCAATAAATAATTTATAATACGTATGTATACATGTAAAATATATGCGTTCTGCCAAATAAGCATCTTACATAATTCTAGTGAACTATAAAAATGAATAATAAATTTTTGGCGGTTCCTCTCGAAATGTTTTAATGATTGGTGGTTTTGTCTTTGATATAAATATAGACATGTGTGAGAGATTTTTTATATTATTATAATTTTACAAAATATTTATGATATAAATAGAAAAAATATATTTCGTATATACATTACAAAAAATATTTACAAAATTTGTACTTACACTATTAAGCCACTAATCGAAATTTTAAAAATTTGTTGAGTACCAATATTTGTGGAATTTTTGACGACATATATAGTTCATAATTTAACTGTTTATAGAAGAAATTATTTTACTGATCTACATTTAAATTAATCATTGTTGATAAAATCCAAAAAGACAGTCTCCAGGTGTTTTTGAAAAAGCTTCTCTACTAGATAAATGTATCATTTTATTCTTGAGCAGAGAAATAGGTGCTTATATGTAAATGTTTTAATCAATTCGATACTCTAATTAATATTTGTATATATATTAATTTGGACATAACTTGAACTTGAATTCACTGAATCCTCAATATGTTCAGGTGTGATAAATTATTATTTACTATACAAGTAAGTTTGTGTGTTTGCTAACTGTTAATTAACAATTGAAAATGCTTTATATATGAGTTAATTAACACAATAAAGCGAACAAGAGAAATTTAGAGAGTTCTGTACGAGCTCACGCACTGAAAACAAGACTAATCTAGATTTTACATAATAAATTGTAGTCTTAATATTACCATAACATAACTTTGAACGAATAATAAGGTCACTCTTATATGCGGTAACAATGACTCGTTGCGTTATTCAGGAGGAATTTTTCTCATGGACACTTTCTATTAATAAATTTAATTCTTTTTAAATGTATGTAGATGAATGTACGTAGATGAATGTTTAAAAAAAATAAAGATTTTTACTAAAACAAACTTACATTGAATAAAAAATATTATACTTATATTAAATAAAACCTTTTGCAATATCAAGTTACTTGAGTAATTTATAGGTTGCGCAGAAGAAACCCCATGCAATCGTGGCTGAATATTGGTTTATATACGGGTGCAATATTGGTCACCAATCAAATCCATTAATGGTTGGAAATTGGCATATCTATGTTTTTCCAAAATTCCTATAAAATTATTTATAAATCGTTTATTACCATACCCCTTCCTTTAATTCATCTAATTTTAATAGCACAAAACCGGCGTCGACGCCTAATTAATGTTCCCGTCGGATGTGATGAGTTATAATCGCGCCTTCTGAAGTAGGAAGAGATGGAGTTTCATTAATGTTACATTCAAATTAAACTCAATCCTTGATTACTAACAACACATTCCTTTGAAAATCAAATTGTTGAAATTTCTTGCGTGGGTTCTAAACGTCGAAAGCTGATTGTTTGAAGAGGAAAGATCACTTAATTAACTTAGTTAAGATTTGCGTTAACACACAACGTTAACATTTAACAATGCTAAATTGTTTTGGTATTGGCACCACGTTTGGACATGGTAAATACTCTGATGGAATAACCTAAGAAATATACCTGGAAATTCTTGAATGCAATGAGAAGTTCTTTATGCCACGAAACAACATACATTTTTTATTAATTTCTGTTTGAATTCTGTTGCTAAATTTTAATAAAAGTTATCGGTGTTGATTAGTATCAACAAAACAAACATGTAAAATATATATTTATTACTAGCTGACCCGGCAAACGTTGTTTTGCTAAATAAGGTATATTCTAGACAATTTCTAGAGAATCAAAAATATTAATACTTTAAGTGTATAAGGATGTGTTGTTTGAATGCTATATACAATGAAGTATTATAAAAACAATAAACCCCATTGGTTCCGGATAATCCGAAGTCCGGATAATACGAAGTCCGGATAATCCGAAGTCCGGATAATCCGAAGTCCGGATAATCCGAAGTCCGGATAATCCGAAGTCCGGATAATCCGAAGTCCGGATAATCCGAAGTCCGGATAATCCGAAGTCCGGATAATCCGAAGTCCGGATAATCCGAAGTCCGGATAATCCGAAGTCCGGATAATCCGAATTCCGGATAATCCGAATTCCGGATAATCCGAATTCCGGATAATCCGAATTCCGGATAATCCGAATTCCGGATAATCCGAATTCCGGATAATCCGAATTCCGGATAATCGGAATTCCGGATAATCGGAATTCCGGATAATCGGAATTCCGGATAATCGGAATTCCGGATAATCGGAATTCCGGATAATCGGAATTCCGGATAATCGGAATTCCGGATAATCGGAATTCCGGATAATCCGAATTCCGGATAATCCGAATTCCGGATAATCCGAATTCCGGATAATCCGAATTCCGGATAATCCGAATTCCGGATAATCCGAATTCCGGATAATCCGAATTCCGGATAATCCGAATTTCGGATAATCCGAATTCCGGATAATCCGAATTCCGGATAATCCGAATTCCGGATAATCCGTATTCCGGATAATTCGTATTCCGGATAATCCGAACTCCGGATAATCCGAATTCCGGATAATCCAAATTCCGGTTAATCCGAATTCCGGATAATCCGAATTCCGGATAATCCGAATTTCGGATAATCCGAATTCCGGATAATCCGAATTCCGGATAATCCGAATTCCGGATAATCCGAATTCCGGATAATCGAATTCCGGATAATCGGAATTCCGGATAATCGGAATTCCGGATAATCCGAATTCCGGATAATCCGAATTCCGGATAATCCGAATTCCGGATAATCCGAATTCCGGATAATCCGAATTCCGGATAATCCGAATTCCGGATAATCCGAATTCCGGATAATCCGAATTCGGATAATCCGAATTCCGGATAATCCGAATTCCGGATAATCCGAATTCCGGATAATCCGAATTCCGGATAATCCAAATTCCGGTTAATCCGAATTCCGGATAATCCGAATTCCGGATAATCCGAATTCCGGATAATCCGAATTCCGGATAATCCGAATTCCGGATAATCCGAATTCCGGATAATCCGAATTCCGGATAATCCGAATTCCGGATAATCGGAATTCCGGATGATCGGAATTCCGGATAATCGGAATTCCGGATAATCGGAATTCCGGATAATCCGAATTCCGGATAATCGGAATTCCGGATAATCGGAATTCCGGATAATCGGAATTCCGGATAATCGGAATTCCGGATAATCCGAATTCCGGATAATCGGAATTCCGGATAATCGGAATTCCGGATAATCGGAATTCCGGATAATCGGAATTCCGGATAATCGGAATTCCGGATAATCGGAATTCCGGATAATCGGAATTCCGGATAATCGGAATTCCGGATAATCCGAATTCCGGATAATCCGAATTCCGGATAATCCGAATTCCGGATAATCCGAATTCCGGATAATCCGAATTCCGGATAATCCGAATTCCGGATAATCCGAATTCCGGATAATCCGAATTCCGGATAATCCGAATTCCGGATAATCCGAATTCCGGATAATCGGAATTCCGGATAATCCGAATTCCGGATAATCCGAATTCCGGATAATCCGAATTCCGGATAATCCGAATTCCGGATAATCCGAATTCCGGATAATCGGAATTCCGGATAATCGGAATTCCGGATAATCGGAATTCCGGATAATGCGAATTCCGGATAATCCGAATTCCGGATAATCCGAATTCCGGATAATCCGAATTCCGGATAATCCGAATTCCGGATAATCCGAATTCCGGATAATCCGAATTCCGGATAATCCGAATTCCGGATAATCCGAATTCCGGATAATCGGAATTCCGGATAATCGGAATTCCGGATAATCGGAATTCCGGATAATCCGAATTCCGGATAATCGGAATTCCGGATAATCGGAATTCCGGATAATCGGAATTCCGGATAATCCGAATTCCGGATAATCCGAATTCCGGATAATCGGAATTCCGGATAATCGGAATTCCGGATAATCCGAATTCCGGATAATCGGAATTCCGGATAATCCGTATTCCGGATAATCGGAATTCCGGATAATCGGAATTCCGGATAATCCGAATTCCGGATAATCCGAATTCCGGATAATCCGAATTCCGGATAATCCGAATTCCGGATAATCCGAATTCCGGATAATCCGAATTCCGGATAATCCGAATTCCGGATAATCCGAATTCCGGATAATCGGAATTCCGGATAATCGGAATTCCGGATAATCGGAATTCCGGATAATCGGAATTCCGGATAATCCGAATTCCGGATAATCCGAATTCCGTATAATCCGAATTCCGGATAATCCGAATTCCGGATAATCCGAATTCCGTATAATCCGAATTCCGGATAATCCGAATTCCGGATAATCCGAATTCCGGATAATCCGAATTCCGGATAATCCGAATTCCGGATAATCCGAATTCCGGATAATCCGAATTCCGGATAATCCGAATTCCGGATAATCCGAATTCCGGATAATCCGAATTCCGGATAATCCGAATTCCGGATAATCCGAATTCCGGATAATCCGAATTCCGGATAATCCGAATTCCGGATAATCCGAATTCCGGATAATCCGAATTCCGGATAATCGGAATTCCGGATAATCGGAATTCCGGATAATCCGAATTCCGGATAATCCGAATTCCGGATAATCGGAATTCCGGATAATCGGAATTCCGGATAATCGGAATTCCGGATAATCGGAATTCCGGATAATACGAATTCCGGATAATCCGAATTCCGGATAATCCGAATTCCGGATAATCGGAATTCCGGATAATTGGAATTCCGGATAATTGGAATTCCGGATAATCGGAATTCCGGATAATCGGATTTCCGGATAATCCGAATTCCGGATAACCCGAATTCCGGATAATCCGAATTCCGGATAATCCGAATTCCGGATAATCGGAATTCCGGATAATCGGAATTCCGGATAATCCGAATTCCTGATAATCCGAATTCCGGATAATCCGAATTCCGGATAATCGGAATTCCGGATAATCGGAATTCTGGATAATCGGAATTCCGGATAATCCGAATTCCGGATAATCCGAATTCCGGATAATCCGAATTCCGGATAATCCGAATTCCGGATAATCGGAATTCGGATAATCCGAATTCCGGATAATCCGAATTCCGGATAATCCGAATTCCGGATAGTCCGAATTCCGGATAGTCCGAATTCCGGATAGTCCGAATTCCGGATAGTCCGAATTCCGGATAGTCCGAATTCCGGATAGTCCGAATTCCGGATAGTCCGAATTCCGGATAGTCCGAATTCCGGATAGTCCGAATTCCGGATAGTCCGAATTCCGGATAGTCCGAATTCCGGATAGTCCGAATTCCGGATAGTCCGAATTCCGGATAGTCCGAATTCCGGATAGTCCGAATTCCGGATAGTCCGAATTCCGGATAATCGAAAGTCCGGATAATCCGAATTCCGGATAATTTTTTTTATTGTTTGAACAGCATCAGAACTCCTATATGTTCTATAACCGTATAAAGTGTGTGTTAAAATCCGGAGTGTTGTATTGTTCATATTTAACATTTAACATAATATATATATATATATATATATATATATATATATACCCGGCAAACTTGAAACGGGCAGGTGGCAAAAAGATTTAAAGCCTTATTATAGTTTAAAGGTATTTTACAAACTAATTACATTTTTAACTAATGCTTAAAAACTACCAACGGAAGAAAATACTTTTATTATGGATTCTCAAAGATTACCGTTTATCTCCCCCATTTCAAAGATTACCGTTTTCAAATCAAGCTTGTAGTTGGCTATAAATCTTTTTTCCTGTACTTTCAAATAATGTTGTTAAACAATGCTTAACTTTACTGATTTTTGACAAATCGGTGGTTGGCCTTTTTAACCCCGGACATCATATATTACTATCTATTCTGCGATAAATTCTGGGAAATTATAACTGGTAAAGATTACCGTTTTCAAATCAAGCTTGTAGCTGGCTATAAATCTTTTTCCTCTACTTTCAAATATTGTTGTTATACAATGCTTAACTTTACTGATTTTTGACAAATCGGTGGTTGGCTTTTTTAACCCCGGACCTTCATATATTACTATCTATTCTGCGATAAATTCTGGAAAATTATAACTGGAAAAATGTTATTCGACAAAAGGTCCATTTGATCGATACCAAATTTAGGTTCTGAATTTAAATAACATAAATAAAAAATAATATAACAACCTAGAAAATGTTTTATAAATACCAATGAGCATATAATTATACAAATAAGATCTTTCAGAGCACCGTGTTTGAGAAAAATATGCCAAAATGCATTTTCATATTAACATATCGAAAAAGTTTATATTTTGAGTCTCTAGTAACACTTGGGGCCCGTTTACTAACGTTTTTGTATATAAATAAAACTACAAACAAAACTACTTACTACAAATTTATCACAAATAAATAATATTCGCGTAAAACATCCTATTAAACGTAATTGAACATCATCTGTCAAAAGCGTTTGACATTTCACGAAATTGCCACCGTCCATTGTTCTATTTAAATTACGCTTCTACAAAAATTTTCAAATTATAAATGTAAAGTTTCTACGCGGATTTGAAATAATTTCTCACCTTTTGGACATTCTCTGGATTGGCACGAATTTTTCAAGACTAAGACTGGCCAAATCGATTCAGCCGTTTTCGAGTTTTATTCGGACATTTGAAAAGAGCTCCATTTTATATATAAGATATAAATTTTAATATTCATTTCAATTTATTTTTTAAATGTATATTTCCTAACCAATAATACTAAAAGCATATTCGTTTCATTCGAAAGAATGGGCAGTGATGCGATCAGTTGTAAAAATAAGAAATGCATCGACTTTTCTTGCACAAGACCAGTTTCATATGTGATATTAAATGAACAATTTAATTAAATGTTACGTCTTATGGTTTAAATATAAACTCTAATAAAATTAAGTGTTTTAGATGGTTTTAAAGTTGGGCAATATTTTAGTATGAAATATACAGAACAAACTATATATATGTGTGTTAACTTCGTCTCTAATCACTCGTTTATTGTCTCTAAATACACTCTACGATATTCATCTCTTCGATTTTTGGTTTTGTTTATCAGGTTGAAATTTCAATCCACTGGATTTGCCACAGCAAGTGACTGGGTTGCTAGTACATATACATTCATATATATAAACTAATTTTTAATTGTTATAGATATAGTTTTATATCGCAATAGTGTAGTTACTACGTTTCTTTATAGAACGAAAGAGTGACCAGAAAAAATATTTTTTCATTGAGTAAAAATTCAGCCTAGGTATGATGGACAATCATGAGTGAATCCTTCAAAATTTTCGATGAGTTAATAATTGTCTCTAAGATTTGTAATGAAATTTTTTTGGATCATGAGGATGATTTTTACTTATTAAAATTTAAAGAGTCTAAAGAATTTAGAAAGACATAAAACATTAAATATCCAAAAAACCTAGCCTTAGAATTCAATACCCTGTTGATATTTATATGTAGTTACTAGTTTTTTTGCCCACTCTTATTTAAAATGATCTTGTACTAACACTATTTCCACGTATCATATGTTATTAATTATTTCAATATCCATGATATGTAAATTAAACACATTATTATACATATTTATTAAGCAGGCTGATTTTGTTTTTAATTAGTTTCGTTTTTTTTTAAATCTTTAAAAATGTCAAAGTTTGGATCAGAATCTGAAAAAAGCAGTGAGAAAAGTATTAGGTGACTTCTTAATTTTTTTAGTCCTAGTTATGTTGATAAGATGTATGGAAAATTTGAGAGGTCGAATTGCAGTCGGGAACCAATGTGTAAAATTGACTTTGGATCAAAATTTGAGCAAAAATGTGTAGATAATCTATGTAGTTCTGCAAAGACCCAATTATATTGCAACTTTTTTTATTTAATTAATTGTAATAATTTAAACATTTAATTTAATATTAATAGAATAATAACTTTTATATTATTATTACATATAAATTAAATTTATTTTGTCTGAGTTCTATATATTCAAATTCAAAATAACAGATTACAATCCGGAACCAATTTGTAAAACTCTGGTCAAAATTGATCAAAGTAGATATCTTTTAGTCTCCTATATTCTTCAAAA
>NW_020539724.1:5170391-5192891 GCF_003426905.1 Ctenocephalides felis | reverse complement strand
TTATAAATTAGTTAGTTAAATATATTTTCATTGCTTGGATGAAAATATTTCTCAATTACTTAACAAAATTTGTAAGCATGAAACTTAAAATATATATGGATCTTAAAGTTAAGTACATTATTATAAAATATATAATAGTAAGTAAATCTAACAAGAATTAGTGAACAAAAAATTAACAAAAACTATATTTGGATAAATAAATATATGTTTGCATTATTGTTTTAATAATTATCAGAAAATCCAGCTTATCAAGCACTCTAATCACACTAATTTGAAGTTTGAATTTCATAAATAATAAAGTTACGATTAAATTGTATGTACAACTAACTTGGCAGAACATAGTGGCACTTTTGATGTTAATAATAATTATATATTATTTACTATAAGTTCCAATTTAATTATCAATAATGCATATGTATTGAACATCAGTTGTATAAAAATTTGTTTTAAACAGTTTCATAAAAAGTTCTATGAAAGATTAATAACAATTTATACTTCATTAGTATAAATTTACACTCTCAATATCAAACACATATATAACTAAAACTAGTATTGAATTATTAGCACTGTCGTCTCTACTCTTCTCAAAGTTACAAAGACAATTATCTTCTTTTGTACATCATTATAATGTTGATGGTGAATTATTTCATATTCCTTATTCATCCTTTGTTGACTTTGCAAGTTGTCGATGGATTATATCAAATCAACATGTATCAATAGATGAAGTCTGTGTTGGAGATAGTCCACTGATATGTTTTGAACTGAGAAGATACTCCTCAGGATTGTCTATTGGAAACAGGAAACCTGGACAAGCACGTTGCTCTGTATTCTTGGAGCCTTCTATAATAAAAGAAAACGAGTTTTAAGTAAAAAATAATAAATTGTAGTATTACAATTAATAGTAATTCAATAATGAACCATATCATTATATGAAATATAAACTATGATGATTATTAATAATCAAAAATTTAAATTTAATCAAAAGCAACTATTAATATTATATTGAATGGAAAAACAACTACTGAGTTGTTTTTCCAACATGCCCCTTTAGTATACAATGTCCCTTTACTGCCGACTATTGTAAATTCCTCAAATTTATTAAATGTCTTTAACTAGACAGTTGTAAATGAAAAAGATAATAAAAAACAACTATGTACTTTTGAGATGCATGTAAGCTTGAGTGTTTAGAATCAAATAATCATCTTCTTCTAATAGTAAGTCAAACTTTCGGATTCCTACTTGTGCTGCATTTCATTTCGTGTCGACTTCATCAGTGGTTTCTCATTTCAAAGGATCTCTGCAACACCTTTTATGTCCCAATCAGCCACAACTAGAAATTAAAAAATTTATTAGTAACTTTCATAAAATATTATTAATAAATCTTAATATTCAAACATCATGATATTCTTAATTACAGATTTTTTGTTTTATTCTTATGCATGTTTATCATCTGTATTTTCATTAGTTTTAATTTAAGTATGTTTATCAATCAAAAATAAATATATACCTATGAGATCCTTGTAAGCTTGAGTGTTTGGGATCAAATAATCATCTTCTTCTAATAGTAAGTCAAACTTTCGGATTCCTACTTGTGCTGCATTTCATTTCGTGTCGACTTCATCAGTGGTTTCTCATTTCAAAGGATCTCTGCAACACCTTTTATGTCCAAATCAGCCACAACTGGGAATTGAAAAATTTATTAGTAACTTTCATAAAATAATAATAATAAAACTTAATATTCAATCATTAACACATTAACAGATTTTTTATTTTATTTTAATGTATGTTTATTATCTGTCTTTTGATTAGTTTTAATTTAAGCCTGTTTATCATCTGTAATTTTGTTGTTTCATGTATTTCAAGGTCTGTAATCCTATGTCAAGATTGTTTATTTTGTTTGATAAATGTTTATTTTGTTTGATAAATTTAAGAAATAAAAAATTGTAGGAGTAGAATATTAAATGTATATATATATATATATATATATATATATAACAAATGTATTCTAAGTGGATAGATAGATATTAATTTAAAAATATGAACAAACAACTCTCTTTTTTGCACTAATTTATTAAATAATAATTTTACAAACCTTTCGAAGCTAGGTTTGTCTCATCATCAGTGTGTTATAATTTAAAATCTAAAATATGGAAACCTAAATTAGCATTATGTGTTATCCGTTACAAGTCATTCAATATACTATAATGAACAACTTGTAACGGATAACACATAATGCTAATATAGGTTTTCATATTTTAGAATTTAAACTATAACACACTGATTTAACTATAATGAACAACTTGTAACGAATACCACATAATGCTAATTTAGGTTTCCATATTTTAAGTTTTAAATTATAACACACACACATAAGACAAACCTAGTCTCAAAACGTTTGTAAAATTATTATTTAATAAATTAGTGCAAAAAGAGTGTTTTTTGTTCATATTTCTAAATTAATATATATATATATATATATATATATATATATATATATCTAAATTAATATATATATATATATTATATATCTAAATTAATATATATATATATATATATTATATATATATCTAAATTAATATATATATATATACTCGTATATATATATATATATATATATATATATATGCCTAAAGCTGGGTATCTCAATGGTACACCTGTTCAATAGCAAAGTCTTTGTTGCATGAACCTAGGCGAAAATATACTCTTATAAATCAATAATTAAATAAATTAATATAAGCAAATATCATTGAGTAAAAAAGTAAACCTCAAAAGTAAACAGTAATTTTAAATATCACCATTTAAATATCATTATCAATGTAAGAGGGGAAAGGGCATTATTCTAAAAAGCAATTACTTGGTTAATAGACAATTCTTAGAGATCCCAAAATACAATTTCATACTTTGCCCCTCTAAAATATTATGAATTTAACTATACTATTACAGTTTTATACGTACTTTTCCAAGCGTCACCCCTTTTCGCGTTTCTCCAAATAAAGTTCCATATATCAATTACCCCATAAATAATCCCGAATTAGTCTTTCGCACGTATCCTGAAAGTAAATACAATAAACATTTCCATCCTAATTTCCGCAACGACGTCATAAAACAGAATATGCTTTACCTTTGACCCACGCCACCCATCGGGTGGATAGTGGATGGATATCGCTCGGCCTCCTCCAGAGTCTCGGGAGTCTCCATTCGAGAGACTTTGTTGCATTTCGTGCTGAAAGCGTCCATCGTACATTTCTTGCGACAGGAGTGATGGGAATGACGGGACACACTTATTAAGAATTTAACCGCAGAATTTATCCCGCCGAACCGTATCAAACTTTAACCGTATCGTGTGGCTAAATGCTGCCAGAGAGGAACTAGAAAAAAGAAATATCTTTAGTAAATGCTATATATATATATATATATATATATATATATATATATATATATAGACTATTAAATACTGTACCATAATATATCCACATTACTTGACAAATAAGAAATGTGATATTTTTAATTCTCGATCACTGGCCTTTTATATTTATGTCGTCCACAAGAAGATTCCAAGAATGCAGAGATTATCCAGATTTGCTGCCTTCAATAGATAATCCAGAGTATCTTTTCAGTTCTGAACATATCAGTGGACTATCTCCAACGCAGACTTCATCTATTGATACATATCGATTTGAAATAGTCTAATTGAGAAGCAAAATCCAAAGTAGATTTAGGCATAGATGAACGAATAAATTGAGATTGAGATCAAACAGTTTTAATAAATGGTACTTGACAAAACAATGACTTTTCTTTCCTCCCTGTTTATTATCACTATTACTATATTTTATTCTCACCTTTTATGTATTTTCAATTCCAAACTTCTGCTTCCAAGTTTTCTGGTTCTGGGAGTAAATCATCAATCATCTGCATTCTTCTTCTACCTAGTCCTTTTTGTCCTAATTTACCTACGACGTCGTCGTGTAGGAGGTAACCTTTTAGCAGAATGGACCCAAACCAGTTTTCTTTTCTTCTCAGGATTATGCTCAGTAGAGTTCTTCCTTCTTCCACCTTCCTCATATTCTTCATTTGTTATTTTATCTGTCCACTTCATCTTCTCCATTTGTATCTAGCACCACTTTTAAAAGCTATCCAGGTAGTTTTTGACAGCCTTCCTTAGAGTCCATGTCTCTAATCCGCTCCAGGGACCACACTATTAGCTTCTTTCGTAAGTCAAGGTCAGCTTGTTTGCCAGTAGCGTTAATTTTTTCCTAAATCCTACTTAGGCGTTTGATATCCTTGTCCTGATGTCTCTCGTACAGTATCGGTTTTTGGTCAATGATGTGGTTCCACTAAATGAAGATTAGAAAGTTAGCCAAAACGTATAGATTTCAAATATTTTTTGTAAACATTTAAATAATTAAATAATTAGTAATTGTATTAATAAAAATAAAATAATAAATAAAAAGATTTACAAAGCTCGTCTCATCAAGACATGTTTTCCATTTGGAATTTAATTAACAAGAATTCCGTTTTTTTTTTAAATTAATTGTATGCACGGAAGATGAGTCAAATCAGGACCCAGGTTTGACAACAAAAAGATTTTTCTTAGCTAAAATTGTTTTAATTATTGGATGGATGCTCAAGAACTACTATCATTCTCTACCACTATTTTGAGAATATATATTTGTGATTGCATCCCTAATTGCAATTTTCACTGTACAAGTTCAAATGGTTATATATATATATATATATATATATTATATATATATATATACAAGCAAACTTACGTTTCTAGTTCTACTTCTACCCATATCCATCTTTTCCTCGTAAAATGTTCATTTACAATTCCATTTCCAAATGTTATGAAAGTTCCACAAATCAAATTTGTTTTCATGGAAAGTTCCTCCCTGCATCCCTTGAAGAATAAAAGAAATAAGCAATGTAGGTGGATGCTGGTGAATAGTTGTTCTCCAGAGGCCTCGGTAAGTAACGAGTGTATGGTATTCATAGACAGGGCTAGGAAATGATAAAAATCAATAATAGAAAGGCAGAGACCAATATTTTGGGATGTATGTTTCTGTGACTGGAACCTTAATTGGAGTTTTCACTGTGCAAGTAGGATAATATCGAAATTTCAGACTAAAGGGATCAGAATTGCACCATCTTATTGAATTATAAGCATCTTTGGTAAAATAAAAAAAAATTAAAAAAAGATGACAAAAACTATAACAAGGCTAATGCCACTTAAGTCCATAAATACCTATTATTAGATGAGAGAAGTTACCCATCCAGGTGTAGTGGTTCATAACTTGGGGTAGCAACAACCAGTTTAGGGTTCGATCCCAACCTCGCCCAAGTCGATATCAAGCAGTGTGGTATCAAATTTCCCCTTTAGATTATAATTCCTAATAATAATCTCCAGGAAAAATCGTATTTTCTGAGGAACACATATATGTAGCTTCTCTTTTAGATAAATATATCTAATATGTAGGTTGACCACTGGGTTGCCTACTAGAGAAAAAACTTGGTTAAAATGTACAACTAAAAATAGGCCATAAAACACAGTTTTGATGAATTTTTGAAAAATATTAAGAAAAAATATTTAAATTATTCAATTATTTGTGATTGATTCGATAAACCTGACTGAGTTAGTATATTTATTTATTTATTTATTTTACAAGCCGTCGGTATAATAATATTATAAGAAGACTCAAGTCAATATTTTGCAGATTTAATATAATTTAATTAACTATTAGCCATTTTATTACTTATTTATTTATTATTTAATTTATTTACTATAAACTTATTTATATTTAGTTAATTTTAATTATTTTTAAATATAACTAGTTTGTTACAAGTATTTTTTAAATATTTAATAGGTTATTTTATGATATTATAACAAATTAAGAGTCTTATTATTATTATCATTATCATTATTATTATTTTAATTAAGTATTTGACAATATTAGTATTTTCTTTTACAAATTTTTAGGTATTTTGATGAAAGAAATATTTTGTTTCACAAATTTTTTAATAATAAAATAAAGAGTAGTAAAAATATATCTAGAAACACTAATGAGATGATAGATCTAAAAATACACTATTATAGAGACACAAATCTCATATATAAATTTAACACAACTTTTAACTAAATATAAATATACACAAGTTTTGATTCTGATATAATGCATACTCAATATCAAATTTGGAAAAATAACCAATATTAATATTTATTACCTTTATATGGATAAAAATTTCGTACCATTTATCATTTATCAACCCTAAAAGTTGTCAAAAAGTATTATTCCTCCTGCAGAGGGATTTTATATTAGAGATATTGCAGAAATATGCTTCTGGGACTTTGGGAAAACAAATAGAAAAAGCGAGAGAGTCACTTTCGAATATAAAATATGATAGTACATGTCTGAATAACTAATAATAATCTAGAGCTGCACATTTATAACTGGTCATTGACACCATTAAGTTCCAACAAATTTAAAATTCTATAAATCACAAATGAGAATGAGTAACTGGTACGCTGGGTACAGAAGATTCTCAAAATTAACGGTATGGAATTAATAAAAATATTTAAATTTATAATAGTACAGTACAAACAAAATATTAGATGTATCACGAAATTCTTAATTTTTCTTCCAAATATCACAATTTGTGTTTTGAACCGTTTAGACCTAGAGGAGCTCCTAAAATTGAAGGAAAACTGAAAAATCTCTGGTAAATTTATTCGAAAATTCTCAATTAAGTCATTGCAGTCGACAAATTTTAATTTAAAAAATGTTGAAATAAACAAAGGTTTACAACCATCAATAAATAATTTAAATTTTGCATAGAAAAATAATATCAATATTAAAAAAAAAAAAATTAATTTCGTACCGCAAAAAATAATCAATATTTCAATTACCAACTAGAAAGCCATCCAATACACGTTTATTAAAGTAACGAAAATTTACAATCATTAATATAAAATTTTATTATATATTAATTTTATATAATTATCAATTAATTTTTTATTAATTAATTCCGTACCGGAACAAATGATCGAGACGCCGCCTCTGTTTTATACTGAGAGGATCGGGCACAGCTTCTTTCCAGTGTCTTTTTGTGATCAGGGGCGGACTTAGGATGCCCATCAATAAAATACGATGTAGACGGACGCCGGTGACAGCTAATATATAATAAAATATTCCAATAAATAAGAAAAAATATATTAATATCGTATAGTTCTTGTTCTACTTCATTTAGAAATAACGCGATTAAATATGTAATTATTTTCTTGAAAGCAAATTTGGAGCCAGGGAAATTTTTAGTAAAGTTTTTTTCATCCACATAATTAACAAGATTTCCAAGTTTATTTGCCTGCAAATTTGATGGAATTTTGATAAAGTTGATAGTCAAAACGGAATTCTCAAAATATAAGAGGCCAAAAAATTTCTAGGCGAGTACACCTGACTTTCTGGTAAGTCCATAGTCAATTATTTGAAAAAAAATCGCTGGCTTCAAATTGTAAAATCTACAAATTTACTGAAGGTCTATCATTAACTCGACAGTTGTAAATATAATAGAGAATGAAAAAAAAATTTATAGCTTATTTCCTAAATTAGTATTTTGGAAACCATGGAACTAATTTATCAAAATTATAGAATTAATTGTCCTCCAAAGTTTTCCCTAAGGTTCGTTCCACGTGTGACACATGACACGTTATATGTTATATATGAAAAAGCATTTTCAAAGTAGAAAATCAATATATATTTTCTTGTATACCCATCGGATGCAGAAGTTCGGTCATTTTCATTTCTTTCTCGAATGCGGCACCGTGTTTCCTACGATCTCGAGCAAAACGTTTTCGACATAGAACTTCGTAAGGAAGTTGAAGTTTGGAAAAACTTGGTTCCCGACTGCAATCCGGTCTTTCGAATTCGCTATATAATGAACTAGGACGAAATTAATTAAATTTAGTATCTAATAAGAATATTAAAGTCTCTAGATTTTGTTTTTGAAGAATATAGGAGACTATAAAGATATCTACTTTGATCAAATTTTGACCAAGAGTTTTACAAATTGGTTCCGGATTGTAATCTGTTATTTTGAATTTGAATATATAGAACTCAGACAAAATAAATTTAATTTAATATGTAATAATAATAATAAAAGTTATTATTATTATTACATATTAAATTAAATGTTAAATTATTACATATTAAATTAAATTAAAAAGTTGCAATAGATTATCTACACATTTTTTGCTCAAATTTTGATCCAAAGTCAAATTTTACACATTGGTTCCCGACTGCAATCCGACCTCTCAAATTTTCCATACATCTTATCAACATAACTAGGACTAAAAAAATTAAGAAGTCACCTAATACTTTTCTCACTGCTTTTTTCAGATTCTGATCCAAACTTTGACATTTTTAAAGATTTAAAAAAATAACGAAAACTAATTTAAAAACAAAATCAGCCTGCTTAATAAATATGTATAATAATGTGTTTAATTTACATATCATGGATATTGAAATAATTAATAACATATGATACGTGGAAATAGTGTTAGTACAAGATCATTTTAAATAAGAGTGGGCAAAAAAACTAGTAACTACATATAAATATCAACAGGGTATTGAATTCTAAAGGCTAGGTTTTTTGGATATTTAATGTTTTATGTCTTTCTATAATTCTTTAGACTCTTTAAATTTTAATAAGTAAAAATCATCCTCATGATCCAAAAAAAATTTCATTACAAATCTTAGAGACAATTATTAACTCATCGAAAATTTTGAAGGATTCACTCATGATTGTCCATCATACCTAGGCTGAATTTTTACTCAATGAAAAAATATTTTTTCTGGTCACTCTTTCGTTCTATAAAGAAACGTAGTAACTACACTATTGCGATATAAAACTATATCTATAACAATTAAAAATTAGTTTATATATATGAATGTATATGTACTAGCAAACCCAGTCACTTGCTGTGGCAAATCCAGTGGATTGAAATTTCAACCTGATAAACAAAACCAAAAATCGAAGAGATGAATATCGTAGAGTGTATTTAGAGACAATAAACGAGTGATTAGAGACGAAGTTAACACACATATATATAGTTTTGTTCTGTATATTTCATACTAAAATATTGCCCAACTTTAAAACCATCTAAAACACTTAATTTTTATTAGAGTTTATATTTAAACCATAAGACGTAACATTTAATTAAATTGTTCATTTAATATCACATATGAAACTGGTCTTGTGCAAGAAAAGTCGATTGCATTTCTTATTTTTACAACTGATCGCATCACTGCCCATTCTTTCGAATGAAACGAATATGCTTTTAGTATTATTGGTTAGGAAATATACATTTAAAAAATAAATTGAAATGAATATTAAAATTTATATCTTATATATAAAAATGGAGCTCTCTTTCAAATGTCCGAATAAAACTCGAAAACGGCTGAATCGATTTGGCCAGTCTTAGTCTTGAAAAATTCGTGCCAATCCAGAGAATGTCCAAAAGGTGAGAAATTATTTCAAATCCGCGTAGAAACTTTACATTTATAATTTGAAAATTTTTGTAGAAGCGTAATTTAAATAGAACAATGGACGGTGGCAATTTCGTGAAATGTCAAACGCTTTTGACAGATGATGTTCAATTACGTTTAATAGGATGTTTTACGCGAATATTATTTATTTGTGATAAATTTGTAGTAAGTAGTTTTGTTTGTAGTTTTATTTATATACAAAAACGTTAGTAAACGGGCCCCAAGTGTTACTAGAGACTCAAAATATAAACTTTTTCGATATGTTAATATGAAAATGCATTTTTGGCATATTTTTCTCAAACACGGTGCTCTGAAAGATCTTATTTGTATAATTATATGCTCATTGGTATTTATAAAACATTTTCTAGGTTGTTATATTATTTTTTATTTATGTTATTTAAATTCAGAACCTAAATTTGGTATCGATCAAATGGACCTTTTGTCGAATAACATTTTTCCAGTTATAATTTTCCAGAATTTATCGCAGAATAGATAGTAATATATGAAGGTCCGGGGTTAAAAAAGCCAACCACCGATTTGTCAAAAATCAGTAAAGTTAAGCATTGTATAACAACAATATTTGAAAGTAGAGGAAAAAAGATTTATAGCCAGCTACAAGCTTGATTTGAAAACGGTAATCTTTACCAGTTATAATTTCCCAGAATTTATCGCAGAATAGATAGTAATATATGATGGTCCGGGGTTAAAAAGGCCAACCACCGATTTGTCAAAAATCAGTAAAGTTAAGCATTGTTTAACAACATTATTTGAAAGTACAGGAAAAAAGATTTATAGCCAACTACAAGCTTGATTTGAAAACGGTAATCTTTGAAATGGGGGAGATAAACGGTAATCTTTGAGAATCCATAATAAAAGTATTTTCTTCCGTTGGTAGTTTTTAAGCATTAGTTAAAAATGTAATTAGTTTGTAAAATACCTTTAAAACTATAATAAGGCTTTAAATCTTTTTGCCACCTGCCCGTTTCAAGTTTGCCGGGTATATATATATATATATATATATATATATATATATATATATTATGTTAAATGTTAAATATGAACAATACAACACTCCGGATTTTAACACACACTTTATTCGGTTATAGAACATATAGGAGTTCTGATGCTGTTCAAACAATAAAAAAAAATTATCCGGAATTCGGATTATCCGGACTTTCGATTATCCGGAATTCGGACTATCCGGAATTCGGACTATCCGGAATTCGGACTATCCGGAATTCGGACTATCCGGAATTCGGACTATCCGGAATTCGGACTATCCGGAATTCGGACTATCCGGAATTCGGATTATCCGGAATTCGGATTATCCGGAATTCGGATTATCCGGAATTCGGATTATCCGGAATTCGGATTATCCGGAATTCGGATTATCCGGAATTCGGATTATCCGGAATTCGGATTATCCGGAATTCGGATTATCCGGAATTCCGATTATCCGGAATTCGGATTATCCGGAATTCGGATTATCCGGAATTCGGATTATCCGGAATTCGGATTATCCGGAATTCGGATTATCCGGAATTCGGATTATCCGGAATTCCGATTATCCGGAATTCCGATTATCCGGAATTCGATTATCCGGAATTCGGATTATCCGGAATTCGGATTATCCGGAATTCGGATTATCCGGAATTCCGATTATCCGGAATTCCGATTATCCGGAATTCCGATTATCCGGAATTCCGATTATCCGGAATTCGATTATCCGGAATTCGGATTATCCGGAATTCGGATTATCCGGAATTCCGATTATCCGGAATTCGATTATCCGGAATTCCGATTATCCGGAATTCCGATTATCCGGAATTCCGATTATCCGGAATTCCGATTATCCGGAATTCCGATTATCCGGAATTCGATTATCCGGAATTCGATTATCCGGAATTCCGATTATCCGGAATTCCGATTATCCGGAATTCGGATTATCCGGAATTCGGATTATCCGGAATTCGGATTATCCGGAATTCGGATTATCCGGAATTCCGATTATCCGGAATTCGGATTATCCGGAATTCGGATTATCCGGAATTCGGATTATCCGGAATTCGGATTATCCGGAATTCGGATTATCCGGAATTCGGATTATCCGGAATTCGGATTATCCGGAATTCGGATTATCCGGAATTCGGATTATCCGGAATTCGGATTATCCGGAATTCGATTATCCGGAATTCGGATTATCCGGAATTCGGATTATCCGGAATTCGGATTATCCGGAATTCGGATTATCCGGAATTCGATTATCCGGAATTCGGATTATCCGGAATTCGGATTATCCGGAATTCGGATTATCCGGAATTCGGATTATCCGGAATTCGATTATCCGGAATTCGGATTATCCGGAATTCGGATTATCCGGAATTCGGATTATCCGGAATTCGGATTATCCGGAATTCGGATTATCCGGAATTCGGATTATCCGGAATTCGGATTATCCGGAATTCGGATTATCCGGAATTCGGATTATCCGGAATTCGGATTATCCGGAATTCGGATTATCCGGAATTCCGATTATCCGGAATTCCGATTATCCGGAATTCCGATTATCCGGAATTCCGATTATCCGGAATTCGGATTATCCGGAATTCGGATTATCCGGAATTCGGATTATCCGGAATTCGGATTATCCGGAATTCGGATTATCCGGAATTCCGATTATCCGGAATTCGATTATCCGGAATTCGGATTATCCGGAATTCGGATTATCCGGAATTCGGATTATCCGGAATTCGGATTATCCGGAATTCGGATTATCCGGAATTCGGATTATCCGGAATTCCGATTATCCGGAATTCGGATTATCCGGAATTCGGATTATCCGGAATTCGGATTATCCGGAATTCGGATTATCCGGAATTCGGATTATCCGGAATTCGGATTATCCGGAATTCGGATTATCCGGAATTCGGATTATCCGGAATTCGGATTATCCGGAATTCGGATTATCCGGAATTCGGATTATCCGGAATTCGGATTATCCGGAATTCCGATTATCCGGAATTCGGATTATCCGGAATTCGGATTATCCGGAATTCGGATTATCCGGAATTCGGATTATCCGGAATTCGGATTATCCGGAATTCCGATTATCCGGAATTCCGATTATCCGGAATTCGATTATCCGGAATTCGATTATCCGGAATTCGGATTATCCGGAATTCGGATTATCCGGAATTCGATTATCCGGAATTCCGATTATCCGGAATTCCGATTATCCGGAATTCCGATTATCCGGAATTCCGATTATCCGGAATTCCGATTATCCGGAATTCCGATTATCCGGAATTCCGATTATCCGGAATTCGGATTATCCGGAATTCGGATTATCCGGAATTCGGATTATCCGGAATTCGGATTATCCGGAATTCGGATTATCCGGAATTCGGATTATCCGGAATTCCGATTATCCGGAATTCGGATTATCCGGAATTCGGATTATCCGGAATTCCGATTATCCGGAATTCGGATTATCCGGAATTCGGATTATCCGGAATTCCGATTATCCGGAATTCGGATTATCCGGAATTCGGATTATCCGGAATTCGGATTATCCGGAATTCGGATTATCCGGAATTCGGATTATCCGGAATTCGGATTATCCGGAATTCGGATTATCCGGAATTCGGATTATCCGGAATTCGATTATCCGGAATTCGGATTATCCGGAATTCGGATTATCCGGAATTCGGATTATCCGGAATTCGGATTATCCGGAATTCGGATTATCCGGAATTCGGATTATCCGGAATTCGGATTATCCGGAATTCGGATTATCCGGAATTCGGATTATCCGGAATTCGGATTATCCGGAATTCGGATTATCCGGAATTCGATTATCCGGAATTCCGATTATCCGGAATTCCGATTATCCGGAATTCGGATTATCCGGAATTCCGATTATCCGGAATTCGGATTATCCGGAATTCGGATTATCCGGAATTCCGATTATCCGGAATTCGGATTATCCGGAATTCGGATTATCCGGAATTCGGATTATCCGGAATTCGGATTATCCGGAATTCGGATTATCCGGAATTCGGATTATCCGGAATTCGGATTATCCGGAATTCGGATTATCCGGAATTCGATTATCCGGAATTCGGATTATCCGGAATTCGGATTATCCGGAATTCGATTATCCGGAATTCGGATTATCCGGAATTCCGATTATCCGGAATTCCGGATTATCCGGAATTCGGATTATCCGGAATTCGGATTATCCGGAATTCCGGATTATTATCCGGAATTCCGATTATCCGGAATTCCGATTATCCGGAATTCGGATTATCCGGAATTCCGATTATCCGGAATTCGGATTATCCGGAATTCGGATTATCCGGAATTCGGATTATCCGGAATTCCGGATTATCCGGAATTCGGATTATCCGGAATTCGGATTATCCGGAATTCGATTATCCGGAATTCGGATTATCCGGAATTCCGATTATCCGGAATTCGGATTATCCGGAATTCGGATTATCCGGAATTCGATTATCCGGAATTCGGATTATCCGGAATTCGGATTATCCGGAATTCGATTATCCGGAATTCGATTATCCGGAATTCGGATTATCCGGAATTCGATTATCCGGAATTCCGATTATCCGGAATTCGGATTATCCGGAATTCGGATTATCCGGAATTCCGATTATCCGGAATTCGGATTATCCGGAATTCGGATTATCCGGAATTCGGATTATCCGGAATTCGGATTATCCGGAATTCGGATTATCCGGAATTCGGATTATCCGGAATTCGGATTATCCGGAATTCGGATTATCCGGAATTCGGATTATCCGGAATTCGGATTATCCGGAATTCCGATTATCCGGAATTCGGATTATCCGGAATTCGGATTATCCGGAATTCGGATTATCCGGAATTCCGATTATCCGGAATTCCGGATTATCCGGAATTCGGATTATCCGGAATTCCGATTATCCGGAATTCGGATTATCCGGAATTCGGATTATCCGGAATTCCGATTATCCGGAATTCGGATTATCCGGAATTCCGATTATCCGGAATTCGGATTATCCGGAATTCGGATTATCCGGAATTCGGATTATCCGGAATTCGGATTATCCGGAATTCGGATTATCCGGAATTCGGATTATCCGGAATTCGGATTATCCGGAATTCCGATTATCCGGAATTCGGATTATCCGGAATTCCGATTATCCGGAATTCGATTATCCGGAATTCGGATTATCCGGAATTCGATTATCCGGAATTCCGATTATCCGGAATTCGGATTATCCGGAATTCGGATTATCCGGAATTCGGATTATCCGGAATTCGGATTATCCGGAATTCGATTATCCGGAATTCCGATTATCCGGAATTCGGATTATCCGGAATTCGGATTATCCGGAATTCCGATTATCCGGAATTCGGATTATCCGGAATTCGGATTATCCGGAATTCGGATTATCCGGAATTCGGATTATCCGGAATTCGGATTATCCGGAATTCGGATTATCCGGAATTCGGATTATCCGGAATTCGGATTATCCGGAATTCGGATTATCCGGAATTCGGATTATCCGGAATTCGGATTATCCGGAATTCGGATTATCCGGAATTCGATTATCCGGAATTCGGATTATCCGGAATTCGGATTATCCGGAATTCGGATTATCCGGAATTCGGATTATCCGGAATTCGGATTATCCGGAATTCGGATTATCCGGAATTCGGATTATCCGGAATTCCGATTATCCGGAATTCCGATTATCCGGAATTCGGATTATCCGGAATTCCGATTATCCGGAATTCGGATTATCCGGAATTCGGATTATCCGGAATTCGGATTATCCGGAATTCGGATTATCCGGAATTCGGATTATCCGGAATTCGGATTATCCGGAATTCGGATTATCCGGAATTCGGATTATCCGGAATTCGGATTATCCGGAATTCGGATTATCCGGAATTCCGATTATCCGGAATTCGGATTATCCGGAATTCGGATTATCCGGAATTCGGATTATCCGGAATTCGGATTATCCGGAATTCGGATTATCCGGAATTCGGATTATCCGGAATTCCGATTATCCGGAATTCCGATTATCCGGAATTCGGATTATCCGGAATTCGATTATCCGGAATTCCGATTATCCGGAATTCGGATTATCCGGAATTCCGATTATCCGGAATTCGGATTATCCGGAATTCGGATTATCCGGAATTCCGATTATCCGGAATTCCGATTATCCGGAATTCGGATTATCCGGAATTCGGATTATCCGGAATTCGGATTATCCGGAATTCGGATTATCCGGAATTCGGATTATCCGGAATTCGGATTATCCGGAATTCGGATTATCCGGAATTCGGATTATCCGGAATTCGGATTATCCGGAATTCGGATTATCCGGAATTCGATTATCCGGAATTCGGATTATCCGGAATTCCGATTATCCGGAATTCGGATTATCCGGAATTCGGATTATCCGGAATTCGGATTATCCGGAATTCCGATTATCCGGAATTCCGATTATCCGGAATTCGGATTATCCGGAATTCCGATTATCCGGAATTCCGATTATCCGGAATTCGGATTATCCGGAATTCGGATTATCCGGAATTCGGATTATCCGGAATTCGGATTATCCGGAATTCGGATTATCCGGAATTCGGATTATCCGGAATTCGGATTATCCGGAATTCGGATTATCCGGAATTCGGATTATCCGGAATTCGGATTATCCGGAATTCGATTATCCGGAATTCGGATTATCCGGAATTCGGATTATCCGGAATTTCGATTATCCGGAATTCGGATTATCCGGAATTCCGATTATCCGGAATTCGATTATCCGGAATTCCGATTATCCGGAATTCCGATTATCCGGAATTCCGATTATCCGGAATTCCGATTATCCGGAATTCGGATTATCCGGAATTCCGATTATCCGGAATTCGGATTATCCGGAATTCGGATTATCCGGAATTCGGATTATCCGGAATTCGATTATCCGGAATTCCGATTATCCGGAATTCGGATTATCCGGAATTCGATTATCCGGAATTCGGATTATCCGGAATTCGGATTATCCGGAATTCGGATTATCCGGAATTCGGATTATCCGGAATTCGGATTATCCGGAATTCGGATTATCCGGAATTCGGATTATCCGGAATTCGGATTATCCGGAATTCGGATTATCCGGAATTCGGATTATCCGGAATTCGGATTATCCGGAATTCGGATTATCCGGAATTCGGATTATCCGGAATTCGGATTATCCGGAATTCGGATTATCCGGAATTCGGATTATCCGGAATTCGATTATCCGGAATTCGGATTATCCGGAATTCGGATTATCCGGAATTCGGATTATCCGGAATTCCGATTATCCGGAATTCGGATTATCCGGAATTCGGATTATCCGGAATTCCGATTATCCGGAATTCGATTATCCGGAATTCGATTATCCGGAATTCGGATTATCCGGAATTCCGATTATCCGGAATTCGGATTATCCGGAATTCGGATTATCCGGAATTCGGATTATCCGGAATTCGATTATCCGGAATTCCGATTATCCGGAATTCGGATTATCCGGAATTCGGATTATCCGGAATTCGGATTATCCGGAATTCGGATTATCCGGAATTCGGATTATCCGGAATTCGGATTATCCGGAATTCGGATTATCCGGAATTCGGATTATCCGGAATTCGGATTATCCGGAATTCGGATTATCCGGAATTCGGATTATCCGGAATTCGGATTATCCGGAATTCGGATTATCCGGAATTCGGATTATCCGGAATTCGGATTATCCGGAATTCGGATTATCCGGAATTCGGATTATCCGGAATTCGGATTATCCGGAATTCGGATTATCCGGAATTCGGATTATCCGGAATTCGGATTATCCGGAATTCGGATTATCCGGAATTCGGATTATCCGGAATTCGGATTATCCGGAATTCGGATTATCCGGAATTCGGATTATCCGGATTCGGATTATCCGGAATTCGGATTATCCGGAATTCGGATTATCCGGAATTCGGATTATCCGGAATTCGGATTATCCGGAATTCGGATTATCCGGAATTCGGATTATCCGGACTTCGGATTATCCGGACTTCGGATTATCCGGACTTCGGATTATCCGGACTTCGGATTATCCGGACTTCGGATTATCCGGACTTCGGATTATCCGGACTTCGGATTATCCGGACTTCGGATTATCCGGACTTCGGATTATCCGGACTTCGGATTATCCGGACTTCGTATTATCCGGACTTCGTATTATCCGGACTTCGGATTATCCGGACTTCGGATTATCCGGAACCAACGGGGTTTATTGTTTTTATAATACTTCATTGTATATAGCATTCAAACAACACATCCTTATACACTTAAAGTATTAATATTTTTGATTCTCTAGAAATTGTCTAGAATATACCTTATTTAGCAAAACAACGTTTGCCGGGTCAGCTAGTAATAAATATATATTTTACATGTTTGTTTTGTTGATACTAATCAACACCGATAACTTTTATTAAAATTTAGCAACAGAATTCAAACAGAAATTAATAAAAAATGTATGTTGTTTCGTGGCATAAAGAACTTCTCATTGCATTCAAGAATTTCCAGGTATATTTCTTAGGTTATTCCATCAGAGTATTTACCATTTCCAAACGTGATGCCAATACCAAAACAATTTAGCATTGTTAAATGTTAACGTTGTGTGTTAACGCAAATCTTAACTAAGTTAATTAAGTGATCTTTCCTCTTCAAACAATCAGCTTTCGACGTTTAGAACCCACGCAAGAAATTTCAACAATTTGATTTTCAAAGGAATGTGTTGTTAGTAATCAAGGATTGAGTTTAATTTGAATGTAACATTAATGAAACTCCATCTCTTCCTACTTCAGAAGGCGCGATTATAACTCATCACATCCGACGGGAACATTAATTAGGCGTCGACGCCGGTTTTGTGCTATTAAAATTAGATGAATTAAAGGAAGGGGTATGGTAATAAACGATTTATAAATAATTTTATAGGAATTTTGGAAAAACATAGATATGCCAATTTCCAACCATTAATGGATTTGATTGGTGACCAATATTGCACCCGTATATAAACCAATATTCAGCCACGATTGCATGGGGTTTCTTCTGCGCAACCTATAAATTACTCAAGTAACTTGATATTGCAAAAGGTTTTATTTAATATAAGTATAATATTTTTTATTCAATGTAAGTTTGTTTTAGTAAAAATCTTTATTTTTTTTTAAACATTCATCTACGTACATTCATCTACATACATTTAAAAAGAATTAAATTTATTAATAGAAAGTGTCCATGAGAAAAATTCCTCCTGAATAACGCAACGAGTCATTGTTACCGCATATAAGAGTGACCTTATTATTCGTTCAAAGTTATGTTATGGTAATATTAAGACTACAATTTATTATGTAAAATCTAGATTAGTCTTGTTTTCAGTGCGTGAGCTCGTACAGAACTCTCTAAATTTCTCTTGTTCGCTTTATTGTGTTAATTAACTCATATATAAAGCATTTTCAATTGTTAATTAACAGTTAGCAAACACACAAACTTACTTGTATAGTAAATAATAATTTATCACACCTGAACATATTGAGGATTCAGTGAATTCAAGTTCAAGTTATGTCCAAATTAATATATATACAAATATTAATTAGAGTATCGAATTGATTAAAACATTTACATATAAGCACCTATTTCTCTGCTCAAGAATAAAATGATACATTTATCTAGTAGAGAAGCTTTTTCAAAAACACCTGGAGACTGTCTTTTTGGATTTTATCAACAATGATTAATTTAAATGTAGATCAGTAAAATAATTTCTTCTATAAACAGTTAAATTATGAACTATATATGTCGTCAAAAATTCCACAAATATTGGTACTCAACAAATTTTTAAAATTTCGATTAGTGGCTTAATAGTGTAAGTACAAATTTTGTAAATATTTTTTGTAATGTATATACGAAATATATTTTTTCTATTTATATCATAAATATTTTGTAAAATTATAATAATATAAAAAATCTCTCACACATGTCTATATTTATATCAAAGACAAAACCACCAATCATTAAAACATTTCGAGAGGAACCGCCAAAAATTTATTATTCATTTTTATAGTTCACTAGAATTATGTAAGATGCTTATTTGGCAGAACGCATATATAATACATGTATACATACGTATTATAAATTATTTATTGATGTAAATATCGCCTCGCCTTTAAGGACAGAGGTTTGAAACCTTTGGAATACTCCAAAAATAAAAAATATAATGGATACAAAAATATAAAAATTATATTAATGTTTTAAGACTTTGAGATAGGAAATAAAATAGCTTAATAAGTGTAAGTAAAATTGTAAAACTAGTAAGATTTCCATTTAATACTACAGTTAACAATGTTTTGAAATATATATCAGTGTAAATTTTATTTTTGTAATGGGTTCCAATATAAAATATTATTCGATTTTACTTGAAACTATAGGGTCAAGAGTCAGGAGAGTCATTACGGAGCTGGACAGTAAAAAATACATCACAGCAACCTTGAGAAAAATTGCTAAAATATTGAAAATTATGTTAAGTCTAGTCGTCTCTAATAATATATTTTATGTCTAAATATTTCTTTATTGTCTCTAATAACACTCTATTGCAGTATTCTTCTCTATATCACTATACAAGTATCACACTATGATCTCTAACTGTTTCTCTGCTACTATATAGTGATAGTATTCATTCATTATTCTTTTGTTATCATCCATCCATAGCTAATCCTAATAGATCCATACTATCACTCATACCAACATTTATACAAAATAGGGTCGCCATCCAGACATAGCTAACAATTTTTTTCAGTGTGTTATTATATTAATTTGCTAAATACCCCAAAAGGTTGACAAAAGCTGCCGAGGAGCGTCTAGCCATAAATTTGGGCTTCCAGTATATGATAATCGCTATTCAGCATAATAAATATTCGCGGTTTCTGAGCTACATGGTCGTCCATTTGAGAGTAAAACGAGATATTTGTAAGCTTATGCATGTTTTGTGCATATGGAAGTACGTGCTCACAACACTCTCTGGCAAAATTCATTCCTCGTACGAACGTAAATCTATTTTGTGAATGAAAATGGGAAATATATTTCCATAGCGGTATATTGTCAGCTTGGAATGAAATGGTTATAATTTAATTAAAATCGTTACCTCGATCATTCTTTGAATGAATGAATTTCAAAATACTTAAAATAATAATGGTATGTTTCTCTACAATTAATAAAATGATTCAACTTCTAGGAAAATATGGGTACAAGTTCATTACAACTAATACAAATGTATAGTTACAAAAAGTATTTTTACAAATTAGTGACTGAAAATTATTTTCAGTTAGTAATGAATACTTTCTCATCATTTAAACACTAATTGTGATTATACTTCTCCTTTCTATTTCTATTTCTATAAAACAATTTTATATCTGGTCTATCTGCATTTGAATTTTGCGCTCCTTTTGTTGTAAAGATCTTAAATATCAATTATGAATAATTATTTTAATTTTTCTCTAAACTTTATAGAAAACTACCGCAAAATAATTCTCTCATCATATTCAAATACCAACAAAATTATTCTATTATCCACGGATTCCAAAATAAATTGAAAAATATCCATGTCTAATAAAAATCTCTACACATTTTCCGATCAGAATTCACTACCATCAATCACTGTCGATCCATCCGTCGATATGCTTATTCGTCTCATGAGTGGCTTTTATATTAGAATTCTATAAAATTTCCCATATTTACAATTCGCTTATGTAACTCTAAGAGAATATTAGGTTTGCACATGGTCTTTGGAATGATAAATATAGAAGCAATTTCCTTTTAACATCAAAGAGGTTTAAGTAATGGCTCGTGCGCCACTCGAGTTTCTTTGGGCTCAGGTTTCTTTCAATTATCTCTCGAGACTTGGCTAGTGCTGGATATCAAAAGATAGAGGAAATTCTGGATGTAAAAGAAAAGTTTGGAAACTATGATGGTATAGAAATTATTCTTTTTTGTCTTATTTTGTTTAACAAACGCAATCAGCGTTTGTAAAAGTGTTCAGTATAATTATAAGTATAATTAATTTTATTATAATGTAATAGCCATAGATAATGGTAATAGCTATTCTCGGTTACTGTCTTTTCCTGTATAAGGAGATGATAATAAGTGGTCGTCCATTAATGACGTGACCTATTTTTTAAGGATTTGTGGACCCCTATCTTTGGTGATACGTGGTGATATTTAAAATTACCTCCCCCCCCCCTTACTAAACATCACATGTACTTTTGGTCACTAGAAAACATTGTAAAATTTTTGATTTTTTTTTGAAAATGTTTGAATTCAGGTAAACAATTAATACACCTGATATCTTACCACACCCTCCTCCCCAACGTGTTATTTTGTATTTTTTTTAAACCATTTATATTCTTCTACAGTTAGATTTTTACTTCTAATTACTCATGAAGTATTGCAATGATCAAAAACCCTGCTCTACATTTTATTTCAAGAACATTATTTTATAGGACTATTATACCCTATAAGCTATCTTCTTCCAAAATGATAGAAAATTACATGTTTCCATTACATTAGACTAATTTTAAATTGATGTCGATTGGAAAAATTATTCGATATCGATATTGTAGAACTCTCTATAACGACCTCGCGAATCCGTTTTATATTGCAATTGCTGACAATTCGACGAGGGTATAATGTGTTCTTCACAAATGTGTTTTCTTTCCGATTTAATATCAGTTTTCATACAAACTTTTCCCCGAGGAAAACTATTTCAAATTTATGGATTTTATATTAATATTTATAGCAAAATAGTTTTGAGTAATATCCCTTCGGGAAATAATTCGTGAATATATTTGAAGACAATTTTAA
>NW_020539724.1:5145323-5170291 GCF_003426905.1 Ctenocephalides felis | reverse complement strand
CTGGTTCATATCAGTCATTATTTACGACTTAATTTAGGGTTAGCAACATGTCCAAGAAATAACAAATAACCATAGACAAGAGATATAAACTTGCAAATAACACTATCCACCTTAAGTTCAAATCTGCCATTCAATTCCGACATAGATTTCGAATCATTAATCATATTTAATAACTTTGAAATAATTATTTAGCAGCACCAGATAGTCAATTTGCGATTATTTGTCAATTCTGCATTATCAGTCGCCTACAAGATCATGAGAATAAATTGCTGGAGGTGCTTCTTGGGCATTCTTGCATTCAAACCTTGAAAATCGCGTTGTTTAATTAAAATTTAATTGATGTAAACTGAGATATGCAGTACATAATCATGTATATTGGATATTTAGACCATAACGTATCATAAATCTTTTAACTCCAATAAATTATGATCTTTATCCGCGGATCCAAATGACCAAGGGTATAACTTTTAATTTAGTAAGTTTCTATTATATAAAAAAAACAATGAAATAAAAATTAAGTTGCAAAAAAAAAACTTTTTTTACAAATTTTTTAGTAATATTTAAAGATTTTCAGAAAATTAAAAATAAGGTATGATGAAACCTAAAGAAACCTGGCAAACACAGGTCATCATTTTCTTTCCTTAAATTACTATTTTTCGAACTAAAACGCGCTATTTGTTTCGTGATTACTATGAAAAATGATTTAAAATTAATTATCCCTGTTTACATTATTTTCTACAGGTAATATAAATATTTAATTCGATTATAAATAAGCCAAATGGAACGCCGACGTATTATTGCGTTCATTCAATATGTTGTTATATGTATTGTAACCCAGATATTGCAAACTATAGACGTTGAAATTAATCATTACTACATTGCTCAGCACATATCGTAAGATTTTCATTAAAAATCCAACGAATCAGTTTAAATAATAAATATTAATTATATAAGTGCGAGTTTTTAAATTTCACTGTTCGACATAGAAACTTATGTAAAGCATATTTGAATTCGGTGAATGAATGGTAGTAAATAAATACTGTTGTGTATACAAAGTAGTCCAATGGTAGTTGATTAATTTTAAACATTAATCATAATTTTGCGATTGTAACCAGTGTTTCTCAGTGGGGCATACGCTTCGCCGAAAGGCGATATTATAATTTTAACCCTTTCGGTATAAATACAAGGTTATCGATATTGAAGCGATGAATTAGATAATACTGTAGATTTTGAATAAATTGTAGAAACATTGTTTATCATTGGTCAATAATTCAATATATGCTTTTAGAGATGTTATCACTTTTATTATCTATTATCAAATTATTCAAGAATTTATACTGCAATCGGTTGTTGTGATTAGATCATATGGATAAAGATAACATAACGTAAATGATAAAATAGATTTATTTAAATAAAAAGTATTACTAAGTTATACGGAGATATTGAGTTGACAAATTAAAAATTAAGGATCAGGAGTGAGTAACAACATCAATCATGCCAAGACAACATCGATTTTTTTTCATTCGCAGGACATTCATCCATTCATTCGCCACGAAGATCACTAATGTTGGTTTTTGAGCCAAAAATTCGCAACAATTGTTCTTCGTAATCATCGAAATTTCTTTTCATTAGTTCCATACAAGGTCCGAGCAATCGTTCAAAGGCATCGACGTCCAAAATGCAAGTTTAACGTTATTGTGGGCATAGGCTGATGCTGCTCGTGGTCTAGATAGCAAATTAAATTATGGAATATCGGTAAAAAAAATTCTAAGTGGATTTAAAATTTCAGAAATTGTTCAGATTTATAGACAAATGTGTGGACGACTTTTGAAAAATGTGCAATCGCTTTGTGCAAAGTCATAAGAAAAAATACAGATTTTGGGATGACAACAAACAAATAATTCAGGTTTGAATAATTTGTGAAGAAATTTCAATAATTAGTAAAAATTTAGAAAGTGTTATATAAATTTTCAAATTTTTAAATATATTTTGCATGTTAAGCAAAATAATATAACATGATAATCTAGCTAGATTTAGCATATCTCAAGCAAAACTTTAGTATCAGGAAATATTAATCTTACAAGGCCTTTGTACAGAATTCCAGTATTCATTCAAGAAATAATAAAGTAACGGTTCGGTCGGTTCGATACACTATTTATATTTAATTATTAAAATATCGGTAAAATTTAAAATTTTGAAGTATTTTCTAATTAGCATTTGATAATAATATTAACTTCAACTGTAAGAATATTAACTTTAAAAAATAGACGATTATTAGAATCAATATACCAAATCAAAGGTTAAATATGTTCGAATTTTGTGATTTCTTAGATTAAAAGTAGCTATAAATTAGCTGGACAATTAATTATTCACTCACCTGTGCGTCACCAGGAGCTAATTCACCAAAATATCCGCCTTTTATAATTTTATTCACTTCTATTTCACGACCATCATCTCCATGAACTGTTATGGTAACCACTCCATCTTCCACAAAATACATTCCATCTGCAGAATCACCTTGTCTGTAGGACAGAAATTAAAAAAATTATAAAAATTGTTAAAAATAATTTTAAATAATTAAACTCACTGTGTAAAATTTAATTTTTGCATATTTATCCTAATTTTATCAATGTGTAATTGATTCACTATACTATTATCTACTGATAAAAGGTATTTCAATTTAATTCAATGCACTTAATAAATATGCTGTTCGTCTATTTTTGTGGCACATAATGCAATGTCGTTGCTTTGGTAATGTTTGCAATAAAATATGATAAAACCATGAAAGTATAACGGTATTTATTTTGTCTAGCATTTTAATTTTTAGGCAGGTACCCACCTGCTATATCAAAAGTTGTACAACTTTTATGAAAAAAGTAGATCGAATATTCGAATTAAAAAGTGTTAATTTATAGATAACAAGTGACCATCATAAGATTTTTTTACAAGTTGCAATAAAAAAGGTATCTTTATATTTTTAATTTTTCTTTTAACAATCGCTAGCAAAATTTGCATATTTTGAAGGTTTGAGAAAAACTTACTACTAATTATTAAATTTTTTTACTTCAATCCTCTTATTTATTTATACATAGTTGCACTACTCCTAACGTGCATATAACTTGAAACTAGCAAAATGCTAATTAAATGGCAAAAGTGAATTCGAACATTTTAAATCGTGAAATGTCAAGCGGAATAAATTCAATGTTGTCGATTTCGTATTATAAATGAAACAACATTTCAACCATAAACTGTCATTACTTTGTCATAAATAAGAGCCCCTGAAAAGGACTTCATTTGAAAACTAATTTAGGCAACTTTGACCAAGTTGAGAGGTACAATAGTATATTTTTAAATATGATAACTACTATAAAAATTTTGAATTTTAATTTATACATACTTTATTATTTGCTCTTCTGGTTTATATTCCTTTGATACTAAAGCATCAGCAAGATTCATTCGTTCATAAGGCTGAAGACTTTTCAACATAGGAACACTGTTGATGAGATTTTCATACATTTTGCGTTTTTTAAAAGCAGTTTTCAAAAGAATACGCCTAAATGTACATCTATCCATAGCCCATAAAGAGCCATCAGTTATTGCCTGTAGTAAAAATATAAGTTCATAGAAAAATATATTAAAAAAAATTATTTATGAATCTATAATTATTACTTGTATAGTAGCTGCTCTAGGCATATTGTAAAGTAATGCCAATTCTCCAAAGCTGCCGCTGTTTTCGTATGTATGAATTAATTTCGGCTCTTCTCCGGGAATGTTGGTTACATATGCTTTAAAAGTTCCGGTTTCAACAACATAAAAATTGTCTCCGTCATCACCCTGCAAATAGACAATAATTTTCCATATAAAAATGGCCCTTTACCAGCATATTGCTGCATCGAGTTATAAATCATCAGTATTGGAGAAATTCTAATGATACAAGTATATTTGTTACCATTGGTAATAAACAAATTATTTAATAAGTAAATTACTAAATCCAAATAAATTTTACTTGTTTAATTATGTAATCTCCAGAATGCACCCTCTTCTCAAACATTGCGTCCAGCACGATATTCATCTGCTCTCCGTCCAGAGATCGAAACAGTATTATTCCTTTCACAGACTGCATATTTATTGATCATTAATTTAATTTATTATATTTATAAATGAACAATATTAAAAGTTGATATGCAAAATACAGTTTATGGGGACGTTATGTGGTTATGGCTTAGTGACAAGTGTTGAGAGTTATATAGTAGATTTGTTGAATGGTTAATAATTAATAAATACTAACAATATAAATTAATATTGTAAATGAATATCAAATTAAAATAACTTCGTCTTTATAAACTAATCAACGCAAGTTTAATGAGATGGCTTTTAAAATTTGAAAATTGGTTTCACGTAGACGAAAGGTCAAATTTTGGTTCACAATCAAAAATCAATTCCTACCTGTTCCAATCGTTTTCGTTGGTCTTCAGATTTTGGGTAGATTGCCACTTCATCACTGTCCATTGCAGGATCGTAAGTTTCGGCAAAAACAGAACGCCTACGTACGTTGAACGTCATATTAGATAAAGGTTCTGCTAGTTCTGGTTCTTCTAATTCACTCTATATTTAGAAAAAGATCCAACTTTAAAAATATCATCAAAAGACTCGTGTTAAGATCAGTTCTCATATTTACTACAGATGATGGTTCCATAGTTATAGTCACTCTGTTTTCCTTTATTTTGGTAAAATAATCTATGGCATAATCTACTACATCAGCTGGCTGCTCAAGAAGGTAGCTCATCGTGAATTCCATCAGAACTTCTCGCAGATCATCAGGAACAGTCCTGGCCGCACGAGATGGAGTTCCTGGACGAGATGTATCTTGTTTGCCACATCCATACATTTTGGGACTAAAGAAAATGTAAATTTGTTTTTTGCTCATGTAGAATTCATAAATATTGATGTAATACCTTTGCTTGTTAGCTGAATATTGTGGATCTATTTATTATTCTTTGCATCCGATTTCATCGGTCAAATTAATTTTGATACTACTCATTTATCGAGAAAATACTCTAACGTCAAATTTAAAATAGGCATATATTTTTGAGTAACAAAAGCCGGCTTTGTTATTTATAATGAACGATATAAGTAATTTGAATGTTTTTTTATCTAAATATATAAATTTCGTAAAATTGTTAAAAACTGTTTATGATGCACCATAAAGAAATATTGCAATGTATATGAGATCAAACACATTTTTATGTTTTTTGAAGAAGATGATCATCATTTCAATAATTTCACTAATACTAATAGTATATTTGCTAATTGATTCAGCTACTCCAGGGAATGGTTATTTTTACTTGTAAACATTTTCAAATAAAACAGATATCACTACTGCTTGATATCAGGCTTGCCTTATCAATTCTATATTGATCAAGTTGTTAATAAACTTTGGAAAAAACTCATAAAAACGATTTATAAACTAAATCTACTATACTTCCGAGGTCATTTTTATTATCTTTGTTATCTTGTAAGTGATATGTATGAAATATAGATAAACTCATTGCGGAATAGTAACGTCAGGTATGCGAGATCATAAACGTTTTAAAAATGATTTCTATAAATTAATACTATAAGTGAATTTATTTAATATTTATATTATAAGTCGAAATTTTATAAGTGAAGAAGTGAATGTGTGAATATGATACGATTAATATTGTTCTTATCTATAGGGATTACTCTTGAATTTGGTAAGAAGCTTTAAGCAAATATGAAAGATATATTAGTTGGAATTTTGATAATTTTATTTACATTGACAAAAATGTCAACAAGAATTTATTGAGATATGTATATGAATTACAGTTTTAATGTTCTGTTGAAAATTTAATTATTTTTTTATAGAAATGAGGTTAATGCTCTATCCACATTAATATAATTAAGAAAATATATTTTAAAGAAATAACAGATGCATTGCATTTATTACACCACAATTCGAATCAGAAAATCAGTTTGAGAAAATATCAATCCTAATATCATTTTTGATATAAATTTTTGCTGCATACAAAAAAAGTCATCAATGGGGTTGGGTTGCCATTTATAAGCCCACGTCATTAAGAAGTCCACCACAAGCTCCTACGACTATTAACTTCTGACTGTTGTTAATTATTAAGTTCATCTAATTTTTTCCCAGGTCAAATATCATGTCAAAGCAGCGAAGAACTGGCTTTTCAACTATGTCCAAACGGACAATACAGTATGTCTACCGGAGTGAATCTGCTCGCAGTTTGTGTCCCTTGTCCATGTCCAAATAACTCTAATTGCTTGCAACTACCAGATGAGACAATAACATGTCTAAATTGCCCAAAAGGGTATGCAGGTCAACTATGCGACAAATGCGATTCTGGTTATTTTGATAATTCTGCTCAAGAATTGTCGGAATTTAGTGTCAATTGCGTACCTTGTAATTGCAATGGTAATGCAGACATTAGTGATGCTGGAAGTTGTGATAGGCAAACAGGTAAAAATAAGTGAAATATAGAAAATAATAATTCAATGAGCTAGGTTGCTCATATAAATATCAAATTTAGCATTCATTTTTTATTCCCAGGTGTCTGCCATAAATGTCTAAACAACACTACTGGTGACCATTGCGAGAGTTGTGCGCCTGGATTTTATGGAAATGCTCTACAAAGAGATTGTAAACCTTGCTCTTGTAATTTATGGGGCAGTCTGAAACCACCAAAATTAACTAGTCCAATACAATGCGATAGGGTCACTGGTGATTGTTTATGCGTACCCCATGCCAAGGGTAAACTTTGCGACGAATGCGAGGTAAACAAAAAAATATTTATTCATAGAAAAATTTATATTATTTGATTAATTAACTTTTGGCTCTTTGCAACCATTTTCCAGGTTGCCCACCTCATACCGATATCAAGTAGTAGTGATATTAGTGTTCACTTAAAAGATTTCAAATGTTCCTAAGTAAAAATAGTCCTTCCCAAAATTGTTGATTACTACTTTTATGAATTCACCTCGTACTACTCGTAATACTATGTTTACTACTCTTGATTTATTCAAGGTACTACTCGTACTAGTCGTAGTACTTCGTTTACTATTTATAGTGCTTCGATTGCTACTCGTAGTACTACGTTTACCACAAGTAGTACTACGATTACTACTTCATGAATTCACCTCGTACTACTCGTAATACCATGATTACTACACCTAATTATTCAAGATACTACTCGCACTAGTCGTAGTACTACGTTTACTATTCATTGTGCTACGATTACAACTCGTAGTACCACATTACTACGAGTAGTACTATGATTACTACTCATTCATTCATGAATTCTCCTCGTACTATTCGATATACCTTGTTTCCTCCCCTATACATTGATTCTACTAGTCATAGTACTACGTTTATTATTCAAAGTATTACGCTTACTATTCATAGTACTACGTTTACTACTCGTATTCCTACGATTACTACTCGTAGTACTCATTCATACGACTACTAATCATTCATTCATGAATTCTCTGAAAAATAATCATCACTATTAGAGTTCTTAAAATAGAAATCAATCGAATATAGATGATGGAAGCCACGTGGATTTTTTATCCAAAAATATCATCATAACAACTCAAACAAATTTAAATACTTTTTTATAGAAAGGCTACTATTTTCAAGGCGACAATGGGTGCAAAAATTGATTGTGATCCAATTGGAAGTATAGGTGAAAATTGTTCTGCTGAAACTGGGCAATGCAAATGCAGACCTGGAGTTTCGGGCCAAAAATGCGATGTTTGTGCTCCGTTACACTATGGATTTTCATCTACTGGCTGTACTGAATGCAATTGCCATAAATATGGATCCAAGTAAAAATTTCCATGAATAGATAAATAAATGAAATACATTTCTAAAATCGATAATATACTAAATTAAAATACATTCTAGATTCTAATTTTGGATATATTCATTGAATTCACGACCCGAAATAAACATCTTAATTTTTGTAAAAGAAATTATATCTATAGCATCTGAAATTAATTTATTTTTTGATAATTTAATTTACTATAATAGTATATTTTTATCTTTTACTTTCAGGAGTACGCAGTGTGATGAATATGGACGTTGTCCTTGCCATGACCAGGTTGAAGGAAAAACTTGTGATAAATGTATTGGCAAAAAACTAGGAATTCGCAAAGGCTGTTTCGACTGCCCGCGATGTTATGACTTTGTGGAAGCAGAATTTACAGACTACAAGCAATTGATCGATCAGAAAGAACAGGTACAATTTCAATCTCTTAAAATCTTAAATACAATATAAACAAAAAAGTTTTTACTTAAAGGATCTGATTGATATATCTGCGGATAATAGTACCGATACTGATTTCGACATTGAGTTCGAAGATTTAAAACAAACCGTTGATGATCTTAAACAAGATACTTTTAGTTCAATAAGCGATATCAACAACAAAAATACGAATCTTACTGAACTAGCAGCCTCCATACAAGCAGAGTATATATTATAACATAATATTGAAATAATTTATTACTTGGACAAATATAATTGTAAATGTAATTCACAGATTTTTAGATTCTTTGCCAAAATATATTGATGACCTAAATGACATAGCTCGAGACTCGCAGGACCTTATTAATATGCTCGAAAACGAGTTGCTCAGAGCAAAAGATAGCATTTCACAAGCTGAACCTGAAGTCGAGGTAACAAGAATAAATAGACAAAAAATAAGATATTAGTTATTCAATAAACATAAAAATGCAATCTCTCTTAAAACATTTTATTTATGCATCTGGTCTCCTAAAAAATGTTCTTCATTGAACAATAAATGTTCTTTTGTTTTAGTTAATAAAATTTATGCACAAAATTTCAAATAACTCGCCTTTCTGCATTTTACTCAATGTTTCATATTTTGAGATGATTCTAAGATGAATAATTTTAATATTTAAAAAAATTAAAACAATAATTATTAAGTTAACAATGTAGATAAAAAATGCATTCAAAATCTAAATGATTGTTACAATTTTAGGCTGCTTTGACCTATATAAAAACTGAAGGTAAAAAAGCACTAGAAGATGCAGAAAAGTTTTCTGAAACAGTTAATTCATCTAAGGATCTGGAAAATATAGCAAAAGAAGCCAAAGATCTAGCAACTGAGCTAGAAAACAATGTTAACACAATTACAGATTTAGCAACACAAGTTAAAAATATTTCCGATCAACTTTTATCCAAAGAGCCTGAATTAAATGAATTATTCCCTAATGAAACTGAGTAAGTAACTTAATGTTTTTATTTTATTTTTTTTCTAATAAATGTATTAATTCAAAACAGCTCCTGGCTAGAGTACTTGCAGAATAGAACCGAATCGTCAAAAAATAACATGCAAGAGTTACTCGAACTTGTTGATGATACGAAGCAACTTTTATTGGATGTTTGTATTTTCCAATTTGTACTATACAATATTTTTAAATTTAATAACCATTAATTTAATAACCATTAAAATTATATATTCCAGACCAAAAATGATTATATCGAAATAATACAAGATATAAATAATGCAACTGTTCCTGAAATTAATATTCCCGAATTAGGTAACCGCATAGAAGCTATGAATGGAGTGTCTAATCGGATCATAAGAGAAGCAGATGATTTTTTAAATGGACCACATTTATATCAAAAAATTAAAAAAGAATTAGAAACAAATTCTAATGTTATGGAATCTTGGAGTGAATTGGTGAAAGAATGGAATGCAATGTTGGAGAGCGTTAATAATTATAACAATATGGCAAAGGAAGCGATAAAGATGGCAAATGATGTGTTAGAAAATGCTAAGAAAACACTGGAAGAAGTATCGGGTAAGAAACACTTTATACCAAAAATGATTAAAGAGAAACTATTATAATTTTAATATCCCAATCTGTATCGAACGATTGTAGACCTATGCCAAGCACATAAAAGCTTTGGATTCCAAATATCAAGACAACTGGATATGAGATGAACATAATAAAATATAGTTTCAAATATATAGGAATAATATAGGAAATTAAATTCACGAAAACACTTACCAGTTTCATATGTTGTAGTACCAATCCAATCCATGCAATCCGAAGTTTTAATGTACTGATGGCCCAACTCTCTTTTGTAGTAGATACCATCAAAAAATGCCGTTGGAAATCACGATTAGCCAATAACGGATCATTTGCTTCACCATCACCATCATTTACCACTCTGTCTAAACTGTCTATTAACGTAATGTAGCCTGCTTCTTGTTGGAGATATTCCCATTTTTGATAATTTCGAACAAAAAATATATATGAGTCTCACCATCAATTAGCACTTCAGCACATAACAATTACTTCATTTTTTCGTCCTTTAATTTACTCTATGGTCACTAAAGCATTGAACTTAATTTTATAAACCAACTAAAATATTGTTGAAAGTAGAACTATCGAAAATTTACATGGATTTCATTATCTATGTGGAATGTAAATGAAGTTTCCTATTCAATTCTAAATTTTACTTTGCAGAGAACAACAACTTGAAAAAAGTGAAAGAAGCCGCTAAAGATGCACTTAATGAAAGACAACAAATAAAAAGTGATATGAATGAAATATCAATTGAAATTAATACTTTTGGGGAAAAAGTGTCTGAAATAAAAAACAACATAGGATACTTGAATATATCCGTGATTAATGGAGAGATTCAGGATTCTAAGCAGGTACTTTGGTTAAATAAAGAGATAACAGTGATCGAAAAAATAAACTAAAATATATATAAAAAGAATATTACGTTTTAGCAAGTAAAATCCACACAAGATGATGTGGAAAATATCCAAGAAAATTTAAATTCTACAGAAGATACTCTTCAAAATTTAGATGATTATCTAAAACTAACTGAAGACCGATTTGTGAAAGAAAATGATGTATATAAAAAAGATGAAGCTTTACTAAAAGAATCCAGTAAAAACCAAAATAAATTGCATTCTGATATGGAGTCATTCGCAGCAACTTTAAATGAAAGACTATTAGAACTCGATGATATAAGAAAACATTTAAATAACACGATAGAAATTGATGAACAAACTCTCAACAAATTAGGTAAATATAAAATAATATAACTTTAGATGATATATAGTTATATACGTTCATATACTTCAGAAAGAAGAATTAAGCTGCTAGAGAAACAATTGAAAGATGATGATATTTCTGGTCAGATATCAAAACTCCAAAATATACAAGTAAAACAAACTTATTTAATTTCGATGAAAGAAGATGAATTAAAATTTTTGGAAAACGAAGTAGAAAATGTAAAATACATTGCTGCAGCACTGCCAGAGGCATGTTATAAGCCAACCGATTTGCAAAGATAAGATAAAAGATAATTATAAAATAATATTCATTAAAATAAATATTATTATATTCCGGAATATATTATTAAGTTATTTGAAGCTCATTATTTATTAACCATATTATAATTTTTTTAAGTACTTTTTTAAAAAAGAATGATGTAACAAGGTTGTTAATTTGCATCTGTCCCATTAAAACCACAATATTCTAACAATATTTTATTAGAAATATAAAATTATACGACATCTAACTATAAATTTCTTATCTAATCATATAAAACTCTATCTTTGACCAAGTCGATTAATTCTTAAATGCACTTTGTCCTTATAAATATCTCGAAGAAGCACAATTTAGATTTAAAATATACATATAAGACATACAACTAATGAAATACCTGTAAAAAGTTGACTGTAGGTGAGAATCGATTAATTCTATCAGTTCCGTAGATGGCACAAATAATATGCAAGAGATTCTAAGAGATTTATGGCGAAAAAATAATAAAGTATAAAAACAATAATAGAATATTGATGCACGATAATTTAAATCTATAATTCGGTGGTATCTATCAATCCCGAGATTGATCATTACCATAATTTTGTTATTGCATTTTTTAAAGATCTTTTAATTAATATGGTTCAAGGCGGGCTCTCTTGAAACAGCCTGCTGGTAGTGCATCTGCAATTGCTTGAACTGCTTCTACTTCCGCTTGCAATCTTTCCAATTCGTCTTTGTGATCGCGAATCCAACCCTGTTGCTTTTTCTGAGTAGCTCGTAATTGCTCGATCCTAACATCCAAGTTGGCTGCTTTGATAATGTTTTCGGCATCGGTAAGTTTTCTCTCTGAAGAAAAATGTTAACTAGGTGTGAGTGGCTTTTTGCCTTGAGGCAACTTGCAATAACCTCTTGATATGTGAAGATAGAAGTTCGTTCAAATCTTAACACGTCCCATTATTTCAAACTTTGATGATATTTTATAAAACTAAACCACTTTACGTAGATCTATATTATTTTAGCAATATCTCTATCATCCTGCAAAACTTCCTAAATCTTCGAATAAAATTATTTTAACAATTAATTACGAAGTAAAATCTCGACCCATCTTGACCAAAACCTGATCAGCACAATTTCCAACTGATATGTTTCGAAAAGCTTTCGAATTTTCAAAATTCGTTGTAAATTTTTAACGAAAACTTGAATAAAAAATAGTGTAATTATATACTTCTACATTGCTAATAGTTTTTAAAATTTTGACATCGGTGCAGCTGGTTTTGAGAAAACACAGACAAAAAGTCAAATAAAAATTTCATTTCCAAATGATGACTTGTAGCGTCAAAAAATATAAAATCGAAAATAAAACATATATCGGAAGTTACCCATTCTTTCAATAAGAAGAACAACTAACAAATAAACAAAACAGTAGTAAACTTGGTTCTTAACAAAATCTTCTATCTCACTTACCCAATTCTGCCAGATCTGACTCATCGATGTCTGGTAACTTTTCCAGCTCCTTCTTTATATCCTCGACATCTCTAAGCGCCTTTTCAACTTGCTTAGAAGCCTCTTCAGCGTCGCTTTTAGCTTGGCCCACCAATGTTTTGGCGGAACTGGTAAGATCTTCTTCATCCTTGGCCTGGACTTCGAGTAACTCTATACGCAAAGCGGTTTCGTTGACACGTCTATCTAAATCTTTTGATTCGGCATCATATCGATAAACCTCTGCTTTAGTGCTATTTGCTTGTTTCAGAATTTCGTTGGCCAGCTGTAATTGGTAAAGGAAATATTAGGTAACAATTGGCAAAAATGGATGAAAAAATTGACAGTTTTTTGTGAAAATTTCATATATTTACCTTATTAGCATTCTGTGCCTGAGTTTGAGCCTCCAAAGCAGTAGCTTTAGCATTTTCGGCATTACTTACAACCCCAGAAAGGGCAATTTCAGCAGTAATAATTTGGTCTGTAGCTTCTCTAATATCATTCTCGATTTGTACTTTATCTTTGGTAAGTGCTTCTTGGGCCGCGTTACGTGAAGACTCAACTTCCTCATGGAACCCTAAGAAAAAGATTGTAGTGACGATGTATTAGTTAACATTAATCTTCAATAATAATAAATAATTTTTACCTAATAATGTCTGTAGAGTTTTTTGCGCTTCGGCCAATGTTTTATCTCCCAACTCCACTGCTTCTTTTGCAAGTTGATTCGAAGAATCAGCTTCTGCTAATAGGGCATCGATATCATTTTGCTGATTAACGACACGATTGACTAAATCTCGCGCGTAATCAATTTGATCTTCAATTTCTGCCATTTTATCCCCACGAGGACCTACAAACAAATCTTCAGCAGCTAATTTTATTTCTTCAGCCTCATCCATTATATATTTGGCATCTTCGCGAAGCTTTGCAATATCTATCTCGGGCAAAGCGGCATTGTCGACTTCGGTGTAAATGGCTAGAGCATCTTTTTGAGCCTGGTAATAAAATAAATCACAAAAAATCGAAGAGTAATGAGAATAGTACAAAGTAATATATAATTAATTAGATGAAATTATTTTAAAAAAGAAAATGTTGTCATTTACCTTATCAGCGAGTTCGAGAGTTTCTCTTGAATGATCGAGTGTTGTTTCCAAACGTACTCTGCATGGGCGACAGCTGCGGTTAGTCCTCTAATCGAATCTCTAGATATAAATGTTAGAAATACATATAAAAATTGATCTTAAATTTCAAAAATATTATTTTCATAAAATATTTTCCTTACGTCACATTATCTTGCAAGTCCAAGGCTCCTTTAGCAACATCGTAAGCCTCTGTAGAAACGTTTAGAGCTCGTTGAGCAGTTTCTCTAATAGTCTTATCTTCTTCTTCTAAATCATGTGCAAGTTGTTGAGCTTCTTTTACAATATTCGACATTGCTTCAGATTGATGACCGAGTTGCTGACTTCTATTTGTTGCGCGATCTAAAGCCTTAACACCCTCGTCGGCCAAAAAGTCCAACGCATCCTGAAAGTAATAAATAATTTTGGTTATATGTATTTATTTATATAATTTAATTTTTACTCACATTCAATTCTTTTGTGGCAGCTTCAATTATAGCTTGAGCGGCTTCTAGATCTTGCTTTCCCATAGCTGCTGTTTTTCGACCTTCATCCGCCAATAGATTTACTTGATCGACTAGTGCTTCACATTTTGATAATCTATAATTGTAAGAATAATAACTCTATACATTCACAATAAAATATATTTAAAAAAAATATCAAAATCTTACCTATCCTGAAGTTCTGAAACATGATCGAACAAACTCTTATCTCCACCACCTGTTGCTAGTTTAGCGTCTGCCGAGAGCTTATCGACTTGTTTTTGAATTTGATTTAGTTTTCGTCAAATTCAGTATTATCAACAACTGTGGGATTGCTCTTAATGTCGGCCAGTACCTGAATAAAAAATAATAAAATGTTATTACGTTGGAATATAAAAAAATTTATGTTTAGATTAATTATTATTATTAAATATTATACCTTTTGCATTTCATGAAGTCTATCACGATGTCTATGAACAGCATCTCTGACCAGGTTGTAACAATGCGGACAATCAATACATCCTCGTTTTCTATCGTAGGTATTTTCTTTGCATCGATCACAACGTCTACCTTCTACATTATCGTTACAAGGACATTGTCCATTTACATCGCACTGCAAGCTCCTAAAATCGGAAAAAAAATATTAGAATTTCATTTATTTAAGAAAGGAATGTACAACTAGAATATATAAATATTACTCACTGAGATCCTGTTTCATCGCAATCACAAGGCGAACACCCGGTTGAAGAGAAACCATATTGTAAAGGTGCGCAAGAGTCACAAAGTTTTCCAGTTACACCTGGCCTACATTGACACTGTCCAGTATCAGCATCACAAGCTGGGCCTACAGATCCTATCGGATTGCAATTGCAATCTTTGCAACCATTTCCACTTGTCAAATCATAATAACCGACCTGTAAATAATTCGAAGTTATTTGAAAGTCCACAGAATCAATAAGCCAATAAATTTTTAATATTATATTTACCTCGCAAATATCGCAGTTCTTTCCTGTGACATGTGGTTTGCACATGCAATGACCAGAAATTTGATCACATTTTGGTGGTCCGCCCTCTTTGGTATATTCAGTTCCGTATGGATTGCAAGCACAACGTCTACAATCGCCTTGGGGAAGAGCAAGGGCATCACCGTAGCCAGGCCAAGGTCAAAGGTCAACAACATAGTAATCCGGCCGTGTGATGAAACATTTCAAACATGCACCTTGATAAATTAATTTTCAGATTTATACATTTATTTATAAAATTTTGTAAAATATTTATTTTATTCAAAATTGAAATGTGGTACCTGTGGTTCTATTACAATTTCCTACGGCATTAACATCAACATTGTTATTACAATCGCAAGGTCTGCAAGGTTCAGCATAGCCTGTCTGTCTTCCTGTAGGGTCTCCATAAAATCCGTCTGAGCAAAGGTCACAACGAGGACCTGCATATCCTGCAGGACATTCTAGACAAACCACAGTCTCATCAGGAAGCTGTAAACAAGCACCTCTTTCTGGACAAGGAACACTTTGCAATCGTAGGGCGTACCGCCAAGGGCACTTCCATAATAGCCTCTTGCGCAAAGTTCACAATTGTCACCGGCAGTGTTATGATCACAAATACACCGACCTGGAAATTATCCATTTAATATATACAATCAATTTAAGTAAATATCAGATGTTTATTTTAAATTACCAACCTGTGTCAGAATCGCAAATATCCGTATGACCATTACACTCGCAAGGAACGCAAGATGCAAATGGTCCTCCGTTTGCAGGTGTGTGTCTAAAACCTGGTGCGCAGGATTCACAATACTGGCCAATATAACCAGAAGGACAAGTACATGTCTCAATCCATGTAGCTTGTTGACCTTAAAATTATATAAGCAATTATTAAATAATCGAAAATAATCGAAATATGATAGATTATTTAATAGTAAGTTATATTTCAGTTACCCGCAGAACCACGATGAGCGGTTTCCAATTTTACATCATCCAGAAAACCGACAGCTCTACCACTATATGTTCCTCTAACTTTAATCGCGGTCAAATTACTCAAAAGTGCCAAAAAAATTTCTCTGGCCTAACCGCGGTTGCCAGCCATAATCTGGGTGTTCATGTAAAAAATGAGTATCTCTGAGGCCTGATCGAAGGAACCTGGTGTCTTGTGCAAAGATCGGAAGGGACACGTGTCCACCTGATCCTTCTAAAATTACATCAGTCGCTGATGGAGCTGGACCTGATTCCCCAATTCGAAGTGTAAAGCTTAAATAATGATTGTACGAAGCGCGCTGATCTCCTAAGAAACGATCTGGTGCGGTGAAGAATAAAGTTTCGCCTCCGATTGATGATACCCCTTAAAGATAAGACATTTTTATATCTCATACTCTTCAAAATTTATATTTAAAAAAAGAAAAAAAATTATATACCAATATTTTGTTCCAAAGCCTGTACTGCACCGGAACGACAGCATTTCTGTCATCTCGAGCTGTCCATCTTTCGCTACCTCTAGCGAACATAGACTCAGTAGTTACCTGTAATACAAAAACAATATTACATAATATTATTTAATTTAAAATATAGCATTTAAAATATCAACTAAATATTTTTATTACTTTTGAATAACCCATAGCCGATGTACACTCTGAAGAATGATAGTAACAGAAACAGGGGGTACATCCGAACTTATTGTCGACATCAAGACTGAAATATCCTGGCTTACACCTAATATTAATTAGTAAAAAATTACTGTAGTTAGTCGAATATAACATGTATAATACATTGTGAAAACAATCTTACTCTCGACATTTCTGTCCTTCAACATGCTCTTTACAAGCGCAAACACCAGTGTGAGGATCACATGAAGGCTGATTGTTCAAAGATCCTGCAACACTACATTCGCAAGGGAAGACACGTGGACCAAAATCGTAATGGTCAACATCGCAACGATCACATTTATCGCCTGCTACACCAGGTTTACATTGACATCTACCGCTGGCATCACATTGGAGCGATCTGGAACCTTTAAGAAAAAATTGACTAATTTTGTATAAAATAATAAAAACTTAAAATGTTAGTATGATGTGATGCTTTACCTGTAGGATCGCAATTACAAGGAACACAATAACTATCTTCGAACTGATGGTAATTTTCTCTGCATCTTTCGCAGTTTGGTCCATCGCGATTTGCTCGGCAATCTAAACAATGACCACCATGGCCAGTTTGTTCATATAGAGCCCTATCGAACACGCAGCGATCGGAGAAACCATTACAATTACAAGCTATAAGCAATAAAATAGTTATCTTATTTTAAAATAATTAACAATATGAACTCTATTTCTTTTCAAATACCTTTGCATTCATGTACATTTGTAGAAGAGGCTCTACCCCAAGGAGCATCATTATAAAACGGCAGACATTCACCACAATCTGGACCTGCAGTATTGTGTTCGCAACGACATACTCTTCTGCGAGTACCGTCCGGACCTGATCAAATAAAAGCAAATCATTCGAATGTGATAATTGTATAGGTAAATATACTGGTCGAACAATACTTATAAAAAAGTGGTGATTATTAAATATTCTGGCTATTACCTGAAGAACTGACACATTCCGAAGCGTGGCCATTACATTTGCAACGAGCACCAACAGCAACATCGGCAATTGCATAGAAATAAGAACGCAATACCTGGGCATCTCCAAAAACTTCATCACCAAAACTGTTAAGACGATCCAATGTTATTCTAAGTTCGGTAGCTGTCACCCATTCCTAATATTGATAAAAACAAATGATTTTTTTGTAAAGTTAAAAATTACTAAAACCATTTATTATTTTACCTGCAAATCTGCGCTAGAATCGAATTGATAGGCACTAGGACGTCCTTCCAAGGTTGAAAAAGCTACATTTCCGCCTCGTAATGGTGAAATATCACTGTATTCACTTGTACAAAGTGCCCTGGTTTCAGCTTCTCCTCGACTAGCATGGTTATTGTCTGGTAAGCCGTACATATCTCGACAAGTGGCACTAAAATAAAAAAAAATATAGTAAAATAAAAGCATGCAAGCTTGATATAAATTGCCTTACAGATAAGTATATGATTAAATGAATATTTTTCCAATTGTAATTTAATTATTTTCTACGATGTTTACCTGTAAAATTGATATGGTTCCCAAGGTCCATTGGCTTTTGTTCTCTTGTAAATTGCAAAACTTTCAGGACGAGGTGAGTAGAACCATAAACGAACGTATGTGATATCGAAAGCTTTTCTACAATATAAACAGAGAGCTACTATGAAAAGCAATTTTCGGATGTAAATAAGAATATTATCTAAGATGCAACATTTTAAACTTTTAATTATTATAATTAAGTATTTAAGCATATGTTGCATATACTTACGTAAGTTGAGCGTCAAATTCACTTGACTAGGATACTGTATTCCCTCATACATGGTTGGAGATTGCCACCATGTCTGGTTGTCCTGGTCGTGCAGATCCGTTAAGTACCTGGGACCGTGGTCACCTGCCCTGCACACATCGCATGATTTCTTGGCTGAACTTCCCGTCTGCACACAAAATTCAATGGTGCCATCGTCACCACAAGTTTCAGTCGCCTCCATCAGCACGCCATAGGCGGCATTTTCGAATTCTGGTATACATCTCTGGGATAATAAAGGATTGATAACTAATTATAAAAGATCATCAAAATCATATAAAAAAGTTTCAAAACATCAATAATATATTGTAATTATAAATTTTGATATAATTACTGCTTCTCTAAAGCTTTTAAACCATGTGATCTAGCAAAGATAATACACGTGCTTATTTCTAAAACAGAACATATATGTAAAACTAATTACTAATTAATTTAGATAAAATATATACGAGCTTATAATTTGCAAGGGCGTTACAATTATATTTATTCAGTACATAATTATTGACCATAATTATCATAATTAAAACTATAATTAATACCAAGCATGATTAGAAAAGAAGAAAATCATGCTTATATGATTAAGTATATATTGAACTATCATTCAATATAATTAATATTGAATATATATATATATATATATATATATATATAAATTAAATATACATTATAAAATTCATACAATGCTCAAAAACTCAAATATATGTTATTATCGGATAATGACCCTGCTGGACAGTGTGAAAGGTTAAAGATATGATTTTGTGTAATCAGTTGTCTTCTTCTGAAAAATGGTACCTACTACTTTATAGTACATTTATAAGACGTTGAATTAAATAATAAAATAATCTGTCACATATAGTTCGCAATACATACATAGAAAGTATTAAAATGATAGTCTAAATTTAACTTGTCGATAAGTTAATCAAGTTTTGAATTATATAGAGTAGTCTCTATATAAAACTGAATAGAAAACTACTATTGAAAAGTGTAAGTAAAATGTGGGGAAATACCTACTTATGAATAGAATTCGTATAATTCGCAAAATTTTACAAACATATAGAATCGTGCCTTAAGGCAAATTGCTGAAACTTCCCGTACCAAAAATTAAACTTTTTTAAAAAAGCTTCTATACCAATTTTTTCTGAGTAATGCCAAAATGATTAGAGACCTTTGAATCGTAAAGATATATAAAAAACATTATTGTTGATTCTTTTGAGAATAAAAAATCAAGTGAAAATGAGGAAGGTTTTAAAACATCATTATTTTCCCATGAGCTTCAACATACAACTCTGCCATCATCAATGGATATAAATAATTTCGAATACGAGCAAAAAGTACATTAATAACAAAAATTAATTATAAAACAATAGTGATGCTTGCCGAAGATGTTCTTTGCATATTTTTATTATTAATGTACATTTTCCCTGTTTCCGAAATTATTTATATTCACTGATGAAAAGTAAGCTGAAACGGCTGGGAAAATAAAGATATTTCTCGTCTTCCTCATTTTTCTTGATGTTACGCCCTTCAGGATTTCATTCATATAAAGGTAATAGTGTAATATATAATATATAGTTTAATTCAATGAATTTAATCGTTACTGAAATATGTTTATAATACAATACAAAATCTGTCGTTTTAAAACAGTATGCCAACTGTATTTAATCGGAAATATTTACTGTATCAACACACATCCTGCTCTTATCTGTAGCAGGTCTTTCAAACGAAACACATGATCTCATTATATTCTCAAATATTCATTTAAATGTGACATTATAAATTTAGTAACTGCTGCATGAAACCAAATTAAGTATTTTTTCAGAATAAAAATACTGCATGCCTATAAAAAAATGTATAAATGAACGGAAGGAAAGGAAGATGATGCCAAAGGCCATCAAATTAAAAAAAAACTTAATTGCAGGATATACTTTTAATATGCTCTATCTCTTAAAACACTTAAATTGATGTAGCCATAACAAAAATCAGTTTGAAGCAATATGAGAACTTAAGAATTTATTATTGAATAATCATTTATACTATGCAAAAGCCTTATATTATCAGTACATCAAATAAAAAATGCAAGATATTTTACTGAACTATAAAGCAATAAAATTGACTAAATTAACTAAATGATTGGATAATTAAAAGCAATTGTTTGTTATATAATAAATATAACAATAATAAACAGTTAGGTTTATTACTTAATAATTTATGTGATTAAATTGCAATAAAATTAAACATTCTCTAGAATAAATTTTAAAATCAGTAGACAATTTTGTTAAACTAATTGTATTTGAATAAAATTGATAGCAACGCTATTACCATTAAAGAGCTTTCAATTGCACGCAAAAATAAATTTGGCTTTTAAATGATTAAATTATTAAAAAAACTTTTAAATTATTGGTAAACAACTTTTTAATAAAATTTACAATAACTGTATTATTTTATTATCCACAATAAATTTTGTACTAACAAATAGCTATAGATCCAATATAAAAACAATTTTGAGCTTTTAAAAGCACAAAAAGGGAGACTCTACTTTTTTCTGAACTTCCATTGAGGGTTGAAAATTAATTAATCAACGGAAAATTTTGTGAACTAATTAATTTTTAATAAAATTAAAATTGTATTTTTAATTTATAAAGCACTTTATTCAACTTTTTTCTGAACTTTGAGGATTGAAAATGAATCAATCAGACGAATATTTTGTGAACTAAGATTTTGATTCGATGCAAAAACAAAGTTGTTTTCTTTTTAAATTAAAAAATAAGCTTTTCAACTCTTTTTTGAACTGTGTAGATTGTAATTTAACTAATCAAACAAATATTTTGTGAATTAACATTATTCTGCACAATCAGATACTTTAAAATATTACAATAATGTTTTCAAAACTCTAATTTGTTATTTTTTGAATTTTTGTATATTCTAAGATATTATGATAATATTTTCAAAGCTTTGTTTAAAGTGTACAATAGTTGGAAAAGTGTATATTTCCAAGACTTAGTTCTATTAACATTAGATGAAGCTGTATGTACTGTATTAATTGATTTTTAATAATATATGATATTTTCATAATTTAGATAATGATATTTCATAATTTAGATATGATAATTTCATAAATATTTTTTTTTAAAAAAAAGTGAATAAATTATATAAACATAAAAATAAATTGTATACAGCGATAATAAGCAAAAAATAGGATTTAATAGTAAAATTGCCTAAAATTAGCATTTTTACTAATAAAGTATATGCAAGTTGTTCAACTTTCCTTAAGTGTGTAAAAAAGATAAAATGTACCTGAGGTCTGTTGAAGTTATCATAGCATTTCGTGGAACCTCCATGCCCATGGGATTCTTGACCAAGCACTGTTCTCATGCAATTTAATAACAAACTAACACATGCTATATAGCAAATAGCGTTAATCCCACTAAACATGGTTATTTAAAACTTAAAAGCCACAACATACACTAATTCACGGGTGTGTGTGATAACATTTTTAATTGAACATTTCAGCTTGAATTTATCCACTTTTCTATTAAAAGCACAGTCGTGTGTATGTTTCATTCACAAAACTAAGAAATACTAAATACTAGGCACTGGCACTGGCAGGCGTCGAGTTAAAGCATGTTTACTTGTATGTATTAGATGTTGGAGATCAGATGCACGTTGTGTCTGCTGGAACGAGGAAAAGAATAAAGAAACACACACAAGCGCGGCGGCTGTAAGGCTGTTTCTCTGTACCATTTCATTACGACTCCCACCACATGACCAAAAGCACTCATCAACCAAATAGAAAAGACATGCGTCTGAAGCACAAACATTAAATTTATACTTATAGATGCAAATGGATCTGTATGATGCATTTGTTCCAGATATACAAATGCAATTTTGAAAATATGCTTGTAAAGGGCAGACCGATGCACTACGTTTTATATACAAGTGTAATACAAGCGCCAGTTAAAATAGCTTACTAGAAATATAACAGTATAACCATTTATACTTATTGTTTATCTCTATGAGTACAACCCATTATGTATTATAGTATTAAGACCATAGATAAACAAGTATTAAGACTATCAATCGTGCTAGTTGGACTATCAATCAATATTTAATTTTTCGTACGGTCAGTTATAGAAAATGAAAATGTTTATATACTTTTACGTTTCAAATATTTCTGAACATTATGGCATATCTTAGAAAAAATAGATGAATGTGTGTGTATGTATGTGATGTGCGGATGCAATTTTTTCGTCGCCGATTTAGAGAACACGGAACAACCGATTTGAATAATTCAAAAAACATTTGTTTTGTATTACTGGGAACACGTGCTGATTAGTTTTTGGCCAAGGCAGGTTTAGCCATTTCGAAATGGTAAAAAATGGTAAATCAGTTTTTGAGAAAACGGAGCGTCCGATATGAATGATTCGAAATGGAAAAAAATGGTAAATCAGTTTTTGAGAAAACGGAGCGTCCGATATGAATGATTCAAAAAAGCATTTTATTCGTATAGACGAAGTGAAGAACTGCTAAAATTTTTGGGAAGGCAGGCCCAGCGGTTTCCGAGATTCAATAAAAAATGTAAAAAAAGCCATTTGGCGGTCAAAAATAACAATTAGATATTTGCACATCAAATTATGAGATATTTTAGAGATTTTGATAACAAAGTACAAAAAGTTTATATTTCGATAGGTTCCGTACCGATATTTATCGTTAGATGCTCTTTAAAATAGCCAAGCGATTGCTTTGGCAAAGTTCAAAATACTCAAAAATATTCGAAATATAAAAAAAAAATTACGTAATTTTTTTCAGAATTTTCAAAAATCTAATATTTTCAGTTTTCGAAAAAAAAAATTTTTTAATTTAATTTCGGTACGAGAAGTCCCAGCAACTTGCCTTAAGCACTCCGGTTTCTTAAAAATCCTCTTAACAGAATGTTTCATTAAGAACAACTTGAAATATTTATTAACTTCTTGTAAGGTTAGATATAATAATCGTCCAAAAATAGAAAATGAAAATTTTTGCATACTTCTCAAAGATTTCTGAACATTTTGCCATACCTTAGAAAAAATTGATGAATATGTGCGTATGTATGTATATGGATACAATTTTTCGTCCACGTTTATCAATTGTACGACGATCGGCCCAACGGTTTCTTTAAAATTATATTATGTTACTATAGTAACATATGGAATTAACTGTATATAGCCTATTGACGTTAAATATACTTAAATAAGTATACTTAAATAACATTGATATATAAAATTATAATCCGATTTGCTGATTTTATGCTTTCTCCATATGTTTTAAGTCATTCTGAATCATTTGATACTATAATTGCAAAAAGCTGCAAATGCCAAAAACGGTTTTACTAATTCAAAAATTAAAATTCCATTTGATGAAACTCTCTATAACGATTTGAGTTGATTAATTTTGTGCAGCGATCGTTCACGCCGTTTCTTTAAAATTAGTACAAATGTGCAGAAATTTTAAGATGTTTTTAGCAAAATTTAGGGTGTTATTAAGACAATATATACCATTGTCCTCATACAACAGTTTTTATCATGAGCGGATGGAGAATTCTTTTTGGCCATGTTATCTATCATGAAATGACCCGACGTGTATAGAAACCGGAAATTTGTTATCCAAAATGCGGGGGACAGACGCCTGATAAGGATTTTAAGTTTTTCAGATGCTAAATTAATAATTTTGAAAACGAATTGCCGTAATTATTTTAAATCCAAAATAATTAGAATACTAAACGCGAAATTCAATTTTTCGGAAAATGACCACGTGCTCATAAAAAATATTGTAAGAATAGAAAAAAATCTATAATTCGAGTCATGCCCTATATTTTATGAAATTAGATATATGAACTTACGATGCAAACAATCAGTAAAATAATAAAATACAAATATGAATTAATTACCAGAAGTGGCCAGGTCGATCTGTAGCAAAAACTAATCAGCATGATTCCCAACTGATATCCTTTGAACATAAGATTTGAAAACTGGTACTTGACTTACAAAAAAACTATTTTCACCTTATACAAAATACGACACAGGAACAATTTTTTACCACTTGCATATTGCAAAATTGCAGATTCCAAATTAA
>NW_020539724.1:5120926-5144323 GCF_003426905.1 Ctenocephalides felis | reverse complement strand
AGGACGTAACATCAAGAAAAATGAGGAAGACGAGAAATATCTTTATTTTCCCAGCCGTTTCAGCTTACTTTTCATCAGTGGATATAAATAATTTCGAAAACAGGGAAAATGTACATTAATAATAAAAATATGCAAAGAACATCTTCGGCAAGCATCACTATTGTTTTATAATTAATTTTTGTTATTAATGTACTTTTTGCTCGTATTCGAAATTATTTATATCCATTGATGATGGCAGAGTTGTATGGTGAAGCTCATGGGAAAATAATGATGTTTTAAAACCTTCCTCATTTTCACTTGATTTTTTATTCTCAAAAGAATCAACAATAATGTTTTTTATATATCTTTACGATTCAAAGGTCTCTAATCATTTTGGCATTACTCAGAAAAAATTGGTATAGAAGCTTTTTTAAAAAGTTTAATTTTTGGTACGGGAAGTTTCAGCAATTTGCCTTAAGGCACGATTCTATATGTTTGTAAAATTTTGCGAATTATACGAATTCTAATTATAAGTAGGTATTTCCCCACATTTTACTTACACTTTTCAATAGTAGTTTTCTATTCAGTTTTATATAGAGACTACTCTATATTACTCGTTGAATTCAAAACTTGATTACCTTATCGACAAGTTAAATTTAGACTATCATTTTAATACTTTCTATGTATGTATTGCGAACTATATGTGATAGATTATTTTATTATTTAATTTAACGTCTTATAAATGTACTATAAAGTAGTAGGTACCATTTTTCAGAAGAAGACAACTGATTACACAAAATCATATCTTTAACCTTTAACCACACTGTCCAGCAGGGTCATTATCCGATAATAACATATATTTGAGTTTTTGAGCATTGTATGAATTTTATAATGTATATTTAATTTTATATAATATATATATATATATATATTTCCATATTAATTATATTGAATTATGTTCAATATATACTTATCATATAAGCAATTTTCTTCTTTTCTAATCATGCTTGGTATTAATTATATTTTTAATTATGATAATTATGGTCAATAATTATGTACTGAATAAATATATTGGTAAGCCCTTGCAAATTAAAGCTCGTATATATTTTTCTAAATTAATTTTATTAGTTTTCATATTGTTCTGTTTTAGAAATAAGCACGTGTATTATCTTTGCTAGATCACATGGTTTAAAAGCTTTAGAGAAGCAGTAATTATATCAAAATTTATAATTACAATATATTATTGATGTTTTGAAACTTTTTTATATGATTTTGATGATCTTTTATAATTAGTTATCAATCCTTTATTATCCCAGAGATGTATACCAGAATTCGAAAATGCCGCCTATGGCGTGCTGATGGAGGCGACTGAAACTTGTGGTGACGATGGCACCATTGAATTTTGTGTGCAGACGGGAAGTTCAGCCAAGAAATCATGCGATGTGTGCAGGGCAGGTGACCACGGTCCCAGGTACTTAACGGATCTGCACGACCAGGACAACCAGACATGGTGGCAATCTCCAACCATGTATGAGGGAATACAGTATCCTAGTCAAGTGAATTTGACGCTCAACTTACGTAAGTATATGCAAACATATGCTTAAATACTTAATTATAATAATTAAAAGTTTAAAATGTTGCATCTTAGATAATATTCTTATTTACATCCGAAAAATTGCTTTTCATAGTAGCTCTCTGTTTATATTGTAGGAAAAGCTTTCGATATCACATACGTTCGTTTATGGTTCTACTCACCTCGTCCTGAAAGTTTTGCAATTTACAAGAGAACAAAAGCCAATGGACCTTGGGAACCATATCAATTTTACAGGTAAACATCGTAGAAAATAATTAAATTACAATTGGAAAAATATTCATTTAATCATATACTTATCTGTAAGGCAATTTATATCAAGCTTTTGCATGCTTTTAATTTACTATATTTTTTTTTATTTTAGTGCCACTTGTCGAGATATGTACGGCTTACCAGACAATAACCATGCTAGTCGAGGAGAAGCTGAAACCAGGGCACTTTGTACAAGTGAATACAGTGATATTTCACCATTACGAGGCGGAAATGTAGCTTTTTCAACCTTGGAAGGACGTCCTAGTGCCTATCAATTCGATTCTAGCGCAGATTTGCAGGTAAAATAATAAATGGTTATTGTAATTTTTTAACTTTACAAAAAAAAATCATTTGTTTTTATCAATATTAGGAATGGGTGACAGCTACCGAACTTAGAATAACATTGGATCGTCTTAACAGTTTTGGTGATGAAGTTTTTGGAGATGCCCAGGTATTGCGTTCTTATTTCTATGCAATTGCCGATGTTGCTGTTGGTGCTCGTTGCAAATGTAATGGCCACGCTTCGGAATGTGTCAGTTCTTCAGGTAATAGCCAGAATATTAATATCACCACTTTTTATAAGGATTGTTCGATCAGTATATTTACTTATACAATTATCATATTCGAATTATTTGCTTTTATTTGATCAGGTCCGGACGGTACTCGCAGGAGAGTATGTCGTTGCGAACACAATACTGCAGGTCCAGATTGTGGTGAATGTCTGCCGTTTTATAATGATGCTCCTTGGGGTAGAGCCTCTTCTACAAATGTACATGAATGCAAAGGTATTTGAAAAGAAATAGAATTTATATTGTTAATTATTTTGAATTAAGATAACTATTTTATTGCTTATAGCTTGTAATTGTAACGGTTTTTCCGATCGCTGCGTGTTTGACAGGGCTCTATATGAACAAACTGGCCATGGCGGTCATTGTTTAGATTGTAGAGCCAATCGCGATGGACCAAACTGCGAAAGATGCAGAGAAAATTACCATCAGTTCGAAGATAGTTATTGTGTTCCTTGTAATTGCGATCCTACAGGTAAAGCACTCACATCATACTAACATTTTAAGTTTTATTATTATTTTATACAAAATTAGTCAATTTTTTCTTAAAGGTTCCAGATCGCTCCAATGTGATGCCAGCGGTAGATGTCAATGTAAACCTGGTGTAGCAGGCGATAAATGTGATCGTTGCGATGTTGACCATTACGATTTTGGTCCACGTGGCTGTCGTCCTTGCGAATGTAGTGTTGCAGGATCTTTGAACAATCAGCCTTCATGTGATCCTCACACTGGTGTTTGCGCTTGTAAAGAGCATGTTGAAGGACAGAAATGTCGAGAGTAAGATTGTTTTCACAATGTATTATACATGTTATATTCGACTAACTACAGTAATTTTTTACTAATTAATAATTAGGTGTAAGCCAGGATATTTCAGTCTTGATGTCGACAATAAGTTCGGATGTACCCCCTGTTTCTGTTACTATCATTCTTCAGAGTGTACATCGGCTATGGGTTATTCAAAAGTAATAAAAATATTTAGTTGATATTTTAAATGCTATATTTTAAATTAAATAATATTATGTAATATTGTTTTTGTATTACAGGTAACTACTGAGTCTATGTTCGCTAGAGGTAGCGAAAGATGGACAGCTCGAGATGACAGAAATGCTGTCGTTCCGGTGCAGTACAAGGCTTTGGAACAAAATATTGGTATATAATTTTTTTTCTTTTTTTAAATATAAAATTTTGAAGAGTATGAGATATAAAAATGTCTTATCTTTAAGGGGTATCATCAATCGGAGGCGAAACTTTATTCTTCACCGCACCAGATCGTTTCTTAGGAGATCAGCGCGCTTCGTACAATCATTATTTAAGCTTTACACTTCGAATTGGGGAATCAGGTCCAGCTCCATCAGCGACTGATGTAATTTTAGAAGGATCAGGTGGACACGTGTCCCTTCCGATCTTTGCACAAGGACACCAGGTTCCTTCGATCAGGCCTCAGAGATACTCATTTTTATTACATGAACACCCAGATTATGGCTGGCAACCGCGGTTAGGCCAGAGAAATTTTTTGGCACTTTTGAGTAATTTGACCGCGATTAAAGTTAGAGGAACATATAGTGGTAGAGCTGTCGGTTTTCTGGATGATGTAAAATTGGAAACCGCTCATCGTGGTTCTGCGGGTAACTGAAATATAACTTACTATTAAATAATCTATCATTTTCGATTATTTTCGATTATTTAATAATTGCTTATATAAATTTTAAGGTCAACAAGCTACATGGATTGAGACATGTACTTGTCCTTCTGGTTATATTGGCCAGTATTGTGAATCCTGCGCACCAGGTTTTAGACACACACCTGCAAACGGAGGACCATTTGCATCTTGCGTTCCTTGCGAGTGTAATGGTCATACGGATATTTGCGATTCTGACACAGGTTGGTAATTTAAAATAAAAACATCTGATATTTACTTAAATTGATTGTATAATATTAAATGGATAATTTCCAGGTCGGTGTATTTGTGATCATAACACTGCCGGTGACAATTGTGAACTTTGCGCAAGAGGCTATTATGGAAGTGCCCTTGGCGGTACGCCCTACGATTGCAAAGTGTGTCCTTGTCCAGAAAGAGGTGCTTGTTTACAGCTTCCTGATGAGACTGTGGTTTGTCTAGAATGTCCTGCAGGATATGCAGGTCCTCGTTGTGACCTTTGCTCAGACGGATTTTATGGAGACCCTACAGGAAGACAGACAGGCTATGCTGAACCTTGCAGACCTTGCGATTGTAATAACAATGTTGATGTTAATGCCGTAGGAAATTGTAATAGAACCACAGGTACCCCATTTCAATTTTGAATAAAATAAAATATTTTACAAAATTTTATAAATAAATGTATAAATCTGAAAATTAATTTATCAAGGTGCATGTTTGAAATGTATTCATCACACGGCCGGAGAACGTTGTGACCATTGTTTGCCTGGATACTACGGTGATGCCCTTGCTCTTCCCCAAGGCGATTGTAGACGTTGTGCTTGCAATCCATACGGAACTGAATATACCAAAGAGGGCGGACCACCAAAATGTGATCAAATTTCTGGTCATTGCATGTGCAAACCACATGTCACAGGAAAGAACTGCGATATTTGCGAGGTAAATATAATATTAAAAATTTATTGGCTTATTGATTCTGTGGACTTTCAAATAACTTCGAATTATTTACAGGTCGGTTATTATGATTTGACAAGTGGAAATGGTTGCAAAGATTGCAATTGCAATCCGATAGGATCTGTAGGCCCAGCTTGTGATGCTGATACTGGACAGTGTCAATGTAGGCCAGGTGTAACTGGAAAACTTTGTGACTCTTGCGCACCTTTACAATATGGTTTCTCTTCAACCGGGTGTTCGCCTTGTGATTGCGATGAAACAGGATCTCAGTGAGTGATATTTATATATGCTAGTTGTACATTTCTCTCATAAATAAAATGTAATTCTAATATTTTTTTCCGATTTTAGGAGCTTGCAGTGCGATGTAAACGGGCAATGTCCTTGTAACGATAATGTAGAAGGTAGACGTTGTGATCGATGCAAAGAAAATACCTACGATAGAAAACGAGGATGTATTGATTGTCCGCATTGTTACAACCTGGTCAGAGATGCTGTTCATAGACATCGTGATAGACTTCATGAAATGCAAAAGGTATAATATTTAATAATTAATAATTAATCTAAACATAAATGATTTTTTATAATTCCAACGTAATAACATTTTATTATTTTTTATTCAGGTACTGGCCGACATTAAGAGCAATCCCACAGTTGTTGATAATACTGAATTTGACGAAAAACTAAATCAAATTCAAAAACAAGTTGATAAGCTTTCGGCAGACGCTAAACTAGCAACAGGAGGTGGAGATAAGAGTTTGTTCGATCATGTTTCAGAACTGCGGGACAGGTAAGATTTTGATAAATTTTTTAAATATATTTTATTGTATATATTGTATTGTATAGAGTTATTATTCTCACAATTATAGATTATCAAAATGTGAAGCACTAGTCGATCAAGTGAATCTATTGGCGGATGAAGGTCGAAAAACAGCAGCTATGGGAAAACAAGATCTAGAAGCCGCTCAAGCTATAATTGAAGCTGCCACAAAAGAATTGAATGTGAGTAAAAATTAATTATATAAATAAATACATATAACTAAAATTATTTATTACTTTCAGGATGCGTTGGACTTCTTGGCCGACGAGGGTGTTAAAGCTTTAGATCGCGCAACAAATAGAAGTCAGCAACTCGGTCATCAATCTGAAGCAATGTCGAATATTGTAAAAGAAGCTCAACAACTTGCACATGATTTAGAAGAAGAAGATAAAACTATAAGAGAAACTGCTCAACGAGCTCTAAACGTTTCTACAGAGGCTTACGATGTTGCTAAAGGAGCCTTGGACTTGCAAGATAATGTGACGTAAGGAATATATTTTATGAAAATAATATTTTTGAAATTTAAGATCATTTTTATATGTATTTCTAACATTTATATCTAGAGATTCGATTAGAGGACTAACCGCAGCTGTCGCCCATGCCAGAGTACGTTTGGAAACAACACTCGATCATTCAAGGGAAACTCTCGAACTCGCTGATAAGGTAAATGACAACATTTGCTTTTTTAAAATAATTTCATCTAATTAAATTATATATTACTTTTGTACTATTCTCATTACTCTTCGATTTTTTGTTTTTAATTTTATTACCAGGCTCAAAAAGATGCTCTAGCCATTTACACCGAAGTCGACAATGCCGCTTTGCCCGAGATAGATATTGCAAAGCTTCGCGAAGATGCCAAATATATAATGGATGAGGCTGAAGAAATAAAATTAGCTGCTGAAGATTTGTTTGTAGGTCCTCGTGGGGATAAAATGGCAGAAATTGAAGATCAAATTGATTACGCGCGAGATTTAGTCAATCGTGTCGTTAATCAGCAAAATGATATCGATGCCCTATTAGCAGAAGCTGATTCTTCGAATCAACTTGCAAAAGAAGCAGTGGAGTTGGGAGATAAAACATTGGCCGAAGCGCAGAAAACTCTACAGACATTATTAGGTAAAAATTATTTATTATTATTGAAGATTAATGTTAACTAATACATCGTCACTACAATCTTTTTCTTAGGGTTCCATGAGGAAGTTGAGTCTTCACGTAACGCGGCCCAAGAAGCACTTACCAAAGATAAAGTACAAATCGAGAATGATATTAGAGAAGCTACAGACCAAATTATTACTGCTGAAATTGCCCTTTCTGGGTTGTAAGTAATGCCGAAAATGCTAAAGCTACTGCTTTGGAGGCTCAAACTCAGGCACAAATGCTAATAAGGTAAATATATGAAATTTTCAAAAAAACTGTCAATTTTTTCATCCATTTTTGCCAATTGTTACCTAATATTTCCTTTACCAATTACAGCTGGCCAACGAAATTCTGAAACAAGCAAATAGCACTAAAGCAGAGGTTTATCGATATGATGCCGAATCAAAAGATTTAGATAGACGTGTCAACGAAACCGCTTTGCGTATAGAGTTACTCGAAGTCCAGGCCAAGGATGAAGAAGATCTTACCAGTTCCGCCAAAACATTGGTGGGCCAAGCTAAAAGCGACGCTGAAGAGGCTTCTAAGCAAGTTGAAAAGGCGCTTAGAGATGTCGAGGATATAAAGAAGGAGCTGGAAAAGTTACCAGACATCGATGAGTCAGATCTGGCAGAATTGGGTAAGTGAGATAGAAGATTTTGTTAAGAACCAAGTTTACTACTGTTTTGTTTATTTGTTAGTTGTTCTTCTTATTGAAAGAATGGGTAACTTCCGATATATGTTTTATATCCGATTTTATATTTTTTTGACGCTACAAGTCCATCATTTGGAAATGAAATTTTTTTGACTTTTTGTCTGTGTTTCTCAAAACCAGCTGCAACGATTTCAAATTTTAAAAACTATTACAGTGTACAAGTATGTAATTACAACATTTTTTATTCGTGTTTTCGCTAAAAATGGGACAACGAATTTTGAAAATTCGAAAGCTTTTCGAAACATATCAGTTGGAAATTGTGCTGATCAGGTTTTGGTCAAGATTGGTCGGGATTTTACTTCGTAATTAATTGTTAAAATAATTTATTCGAAGATTTAGGAAGTTTTGCAGGATGATAGAGATATTGCTAAAATAATATAGATCTACGTAAAGTGGTTTAGTTTTATAAAATATCATCAAAGTTTGAAATAATGGGTCGTGTTAAGATTTGAACGAACTTCTATCTTCACATATCGTGAGGTTATTGCAAGTTGCCTCAAGGCAAAAAGCCACTCACACCTAGTTAACATTTTTCTTCAGAGAGAAAACTTACCGATGCCGAAAACATTATCAAAGCAGCCAACTTGGATGTTAGGATCGAGCAATTACGAGCTACTCAGAAAAAGCAACAGGGTTGGATTCGCGATCACAAAGACGAATTGGAAAGATTGCAAGCGGAAGTAGAAGCAGTTCAAGCAATTGCAGATGCACTACCAGCAGGCTGTTTCAAGAGAGCCCGCCTTGAACCATATTAATTAAAAGATCTTTAAAAAATGCAATAACAAAATTATGGTAAATGATCAATCTCGGGATTGATAGATACCACCGAATTATAAATTTAAATTATCGTGCATCAATATTCTATTATTGTTTTTATACTTTATTATTTTTTCGCCATAAATCTCTTAGAATCTCTTGCATATTATTTGTGCCATCTACGGAACTGATAGAATTAATTGATTCTCACCTACAGTCAACTTTTTACAGGTATTTCATTAGTTGTATGTCTTATATGTATATTTTAAATCTAAATTGTGCTTCTACGAGATATTTATAAGGACAAAGTGCATTTAAGAATTAATCGACTTGGTCAAAGATAGAGTTTTATATGATTAGATAAGAAATTTATAGTTAGATGTCGTATAATTTTATATTTCTAATAAAATATTGTTAGAATATTGTGGTTTTAATGGGACAGATGCAAATTAACAACCTTGTTAAATCATCCTTTTTTAACAAAGTACTTAAAAAAATTATAATAAGGTTAATAAATAATAAGCTTCAAATAACTTAATCTGCGGCATGTATATTCTGGAATATAATAATATTTATTTTAATGAATAATACTTTATAATTATCTTTTATCTTATCTTTGCAAATCGGTTGGCTTATAACATGCCTCCGGCAGTGCTGCAGCAATGTATTTTACATTTTCTACTTCGTTTTCCAAAAGTTTTAATTCATCTTCTTTCATCGAAATTAAATAAGTTTGTTTTACTTGTATATTTTGGAGTTTTAATATCTGACCAGATATATCATCATCATTTAATTGTTTCTCTAGCAGCTTAATTCTTCTTTCTGAAGTATATGAACGTATATAACTATATATCATCTAAAGTTATATTATTTTATATTTACCTAATTTGTTGAGAGTTTGTTCATCAATTTCTATCGGGTTATTTAAATTTGTTCTTATATCTTCGAGTTCTAATAGTCTTTTATTTAAAGTTTCTGCGAATGACTCCATATCAGAATGCAATTTATTTTGGTTCTTACTAGATTCTTTTAGTAAAGCTTCATCTTTTTTATATACATCATTTTCTTTCACAAACCGGTCTTCAGTCAGTTTTAGATAATCATCTAAATTTTGAAGAGTATCTTCCGTAGAATTTAAATTTTCTTGGATATTTTCTACATCATCTTGTGTGGATTTAACTTGCTAAAACGTAATCATCTTTTTATATATATATAGTTTATTTTTTCGATCACTGTTATCTCTTTATTTAACCAAAGTACCTGCTTAGAATCCTGAATCTCTCCATTAATCACGGATATATTCAAGTATTCTATGTTGTTTTTTATTTCAGACACTCTTCCCCCAAAATTATTAATTTCAATTGATATTTCATTCATATCATTTTTTATTTGTTGTCTTTCATTAAGTGCATCTTTAGCGGCTTCTTTCACTTTTTTCAAGTTGTTGTTCTCTGCAAAGTAAAATTTAGAATTGAATAGGAAACTTCATTTACATTCCCCATAGATATTGAAATCCATGTAAATTTTCGATAGTTCTGCTTTCAACAATATTTTAGTTGGTTTATAAAATAAAGTTCATTGCTTTAGTGACCATAGAGTAAATTAAAGGACGAAAAAATCAAGTAATTGTTAAGTGCTTAAGTGGTAATTGATGGTGAGACCCAAATATATTTCTTGTTCGAAATTATCAAAAAAGGGAATATCTCCAACAAGAAGCAGGCTACATTACGTTAATAGACAGTTTAGATAGAGTGGTAAATGATGGTGATGGTGAAGTAAATGATCCGTTAATGGCTAATAGTGATTTCCAACGGCTTTTTTGATGGCATCTACTACAAAAGAGAAGTTGGGCCATCAGTACATCAGCCCTTAAAACTTTGGATTGCATGGGTTGGATTGGTACTACAACATATGAAACTGGTAAGTGTTTTCGTGAATTTAATTTCCTATATTATTCCTATATATTTGAAAGTATATTTTTATATGTTCATCTCATATCCAGTTGCCTTGATATTTGGAATCCAAAGCTTTTATGTGCTTGGCATAGGTCTACAATCGTTTGATACAGATTGGGATATTAAAATTATGATAGTTTCTCTTTAATCATTTTTTTAAATGTTGGTATAAAGTGTTTCTTACCCGATACTTCTTCCAGTGTTTTTTTAGCATTTTCTAACACATCATTTGCCATCTTTATCGCTTCCTTTGCCATATTGTTATAATTATTAACGCTCTCTAACATTGCATTCCATTCTTTCACCAATTCACTCCAAGATTCCATAACATTAGAATTTGTTTCTAATTCTTTTTTAATTTTTTGATATAAATGTGGTCCATTTAAAAAATCATCTGCTTCTCTTATGATCCGATTAGACACTCCATTCATAGCTTCTATGCGGTTACCTAATTCGGGAATATTAATTTCAGGAACAGTTGCATTATTTATATCTTGTATTATTTCGATATAATCATTTTTGGTCTGGAATATATAATTTTAATGGTTATTAAATTAATGGTTATTAAATTTAAAAATATTGTATAGTACAAATTGGAAAATACAAACATCCAATAAAAGTTGCTTCGTATCATCAACAAGTTCGAGTAACTCTTGCATGTTATTTTTTGACGATTCGGTTCTATTCTGCAAGTACTCTAGCCAGGAGCTGTTTTGAATTAATACATTTATTAGAAAAAAAATAAAATAAAAACATTAAGTTACTTACTCAGTTTCATTAGGGAATAATTCATTTAATTCAGGCTCTTTGGATAAAAGTTGATCGGAAATATTTTTAACTTGTGTTGCTAAATCTGTAATTGTGTTAACATTGTTTTCTAGCTCAGTTGCTAGATCTTTGGCTTCTTTTGCTATATTTTCCAGATCCTTAGATGAATTAACTGTTTCAGAAAACTTTTCTGCATCTTCTAGTGCTTTTTTACCTTCAGTTTTTATATAGGTCAAAGCGGCCTAAAATTGTAACAATCATTTAGATTTTGAATGCATTTTTTATCTACATTATTACCTTAATAATTATTGTTTTAATTTTTTAAATATTAAAATTATTCATCTTAGAATCATCTCAAATATGAAACATTGAGTAAAATGCAGAAAGGCGAGTTATTTAGAATTTTGTGCATAAATTTTATTAAATGAAACAAAAGAACATTTAATTGTTCAATGAAGAATATATTTAGGAGACCAGATGCATAAATAAAATGTTTTAAAAGAGATTGCATTTTTATGTTTATTGAATAACTAATATCTTATTTTTTGTCTATTTATTCTTGTTACCTCGACTTCAGGTTCAGCTTGTGAAATGCTATCTTTTGCTCTGAGCAACTCGTTTTCGAGCATATTAATAAGGTCCTGCGAGTCTCGAGCTATGTCATTTAGGTCATCAATATATTTTGGTAAAGAATCTAAAAATCTGTGAATTACATTTAAAATTATATTGGTCCAAGTAATAAATTATTTCAATATTATGTTATAATATATACTGTGCTTGTATGGAGGCTGCTAGTTCAGTAAGATTCGTATTTTTGTCGTTGATATCGCTTATTGAACTAAAGTATCTTGTTTAAGATCATCAACGGTTTGTATTAAATCTCCGAACTCATTGTCGAAATCAGTATCGGTACTGTTATCCGCAGATATATCAATCAGATCCTTTAAGTAAAATCTTTTTTGTTTATATTGTATTTAAGATTTTAAGAGATTGAAATTGTACCTGTTCTTTCTGATCGATCAATTGCTTGTAGTCTGTAAATTCTGCTTCCACAAAGTCATAACATCGCGGGCAGTCGAAACAGCCTTTGCGAATTCCTAGTTTTTTGCCAATACATTTATCACAAGTTTTTCCTTCAACCTGGTCATGGCAAGGACAACGTCCATATTCATCACACTGCGTACTCCTGAAAGTAAAAGATAAAAATTAAAAATTAGAATAAATCAAATTCTTAAAAAGTAAAATAATTTCAGATATAATTTCTTTTACAAGAATTAAGATGTTTATTTCGGGTCGTGAATTCAATGAAAATATCCAAAATTAGAATCTAGAATGATTTTGATTTTAGAGATGTATTTCTATTTATTTATGGGAATTTTTACTTGGATCCATATTTATGGCAATTGCATTCAGTACAGCCAGTAGATGAAAATCCATAGTGTAAAGGAGCACAAACATCGCATTTTTGGCCCGAAACTCCAGGTCTGCATTTGCATTGCCCAGTTTCAGCAGAGCAATTTTCACCTATACTTCCAATTGGATCACAATCACATTTTTTGCACCCATTGTCGCCTTGAAAATAGTAGCCGTCCTATAAAAAGTATTTAAATTTGTTTGAGTTGTTATGATGATATTTTTCGATAAAAAATCCTCGTGGCTTCCATCATCTATATTCGATTGATTTTTATTTTAAGACCTTCTCTAATAGTGATGAGGAAGGACTATTTTTACTTAGGAACATTTGAAATCTTTTAAGTGAACACTGATATCACTACTGCTTGATTTCGGTATGACGTGGGCAAAGAGCCCAAAGTTTAATGAATCAAATAATATAAATTTTTCTATGAATAAATATTTTTTTGTTTACCTCGCATTCGTCGCAAAGTTTACCCTTGGCATGGGGTACGCATAAACAATCACCAGTGATCCTATCGCATTGTATTGGACTAGTTAATTTTGGTGGTTTCAGACTGCCCCATAAATTACAAGAGCAAGGTTTACAATCTCTTTGTAGAGCATTTCCATAAAATCCAGGCGCACAACTCTCGCAATGGTCACCAGTAGTGTTGTTTAGACATTTATGGCAGACACCTGGGAATAAAAAATGAATGCTAAATTTGATATTTATATGAGCAACCTAGCTCATTGATTATTATTTTCTATATTTCACTTATTTTTACCTGTTTGCCTATCACAACTTCCAGCATCACTAATGTCTGCATTACCATTGCAATTACAAGGTACGCAATTGACACTAAATTCCGACAATTCTTGAGCAGAATTATCAAAATAACCAGAATCGCATTTGTCGCATAGTTGGCCTGCATACCCTTTTGGGCAATTTAGACATGTTATTGTCTCATCTGGTAGTTGCAAGCAATTAGAGTTATTTGGACATGGACAAGGGACACAAACTGCGAGCAGATTCACTCCGGTAGACATACTGTATTGTCCGTTTGGACATAGTTGAAAAGCCAGTTCTTCGCTGCTTTGACATGATATTTGACCTGGGAAAAAATTAGATGAACTTAATAATTAACAACAGTCAGAAGTTAATAGTCGTAGGAGCTTGTGGTGATGACTTCTTAATGACGTGTTCAACCCAACCCCATTGATGACTTTTTTTATTGTATGCAGCAAAAATTTATATCAAAAATGATATTAGGATTGATATTTTCTCAAACTGATTTTCTGATTCGAATTGTGGTGTAATAAATGCAATGCATCTGTTATTTCTTTAAAATATATTTTCTTAATTATATTAATGTGGATAGAGCATTAACCTCATTTCTATAAAAAAATAATTTAAATTTTCAACAGAACATTAAAACTGTAATTCATATACATATCTCAATAAATTCTTGTTGACATTTTTGTCAATGTAAATAAAATTATCAAAATTCCAACTAATATATCTTTCATATTTGCTTAAAGCTTCTTACCAAATTCAAGAGTAATCCCTATAGATAAGAACAATATTAATCGTATCATATTCACACATTCACTTCTTCACTTATAAAAATTTCGACTTATAATATAAATATTAAATAAATTCACTTATAGTATTAATTTATAGAAATCATTTTTAAAACGTTTATGATCTCGCATACCTGACGTTACTATTCCGCAATGAGTTTATCTATATTTCATACATATCACTTACAAGATAACAAAGATAATAAAAATGACCTCGGAAGTATAGTAGATTTAGTTTATAAATCGTTTTTATGAGTTTTTTCCAAAGTTTATTAACAACTTGATCAATATAGAATTGATAAGGCAAGCCTGATATCAAGCAGTAGTGATATCTGTTTTATTTGAAAATGTTTACAAGTAAAAATAACCATTCCCTGGAGTAGCTGAATCAATTAGCAAATATACTATTAGTATTAGTGAAATTATTGAAATGATGATCATCTTCTTCAAAAAACATAAAAATGTGTTTGATCTCATATACATTGCAATATTTCTTTATGGTGCATCATAAACAGTTTTTAACAATTTTACGAAATTTATATATTTAGATAAAAAAACATTCAAATTACTTATATCGTTCATTATAAATAACAAAGCCGGCTTTTGTTACTCAAAAATATATGCCTATTTTAAATTTGACGTTAGAGTATTTTCTCGATAAATGAGTAGTATCAAAATTAATTTGACCGATGAAATCGGATGCAAAGAATAATAAATAGATCCACAATATTCAGCTAACAAGCAAAGGTATTACATCAATATTTATGAATTCTACATGAGCAAAAAACAAATTTACATTTTCTTTAGTCCCAAAATGTATGGATGTGGCAAACAAGATACATCTCGTCCAGGAACTCCATCTCGTGCGGCCAGGACTGTTCCTGATGATCTGCGAGAAGTTCTGATGGAATTCACGATGAGCTACTTCTTGAGCAGCCAGCTGATGTAGTAGATTATGCCATAGATTATTTTACCAAAATAAAGGAAAACAGAGTGACTATAACTATGGAACCATCATCTGTAGTAAATATGAGAACTGATCTTAACACGAGTCTTTTGATGATATTTTTAAAGTTGGAGCTTTTTCTAAATATAGAGTGAATTAGAAGAACCAGAACTAGCAGAACCTTTATCTAATATGACGTTCAACGTACGTAGGCGTTCTGTTTTTGCCGAAACTTACGATCCTGCAATGGACAGTGATGAAGTGGCAATCTACCCAAAATCTGAAGACCAACGAAAACGATTGGAACAGGTAGGAATTGATTTTTGATTGTGAACCAAAATTTGACCTTTCGTCTACGTGAAACCAATTTTCAAATTTTAAAAGCCATCTCATCAAACTTGCGTTGATTAGTTTATAAAGACGAAGTTATTTTTAATTTGATATTCATTTACAATATTAATTTATATTGTTAGTATTTATTAATTATTAACCATTCAACAAATCTACTATATAACTCTCAACACTTGTCACTAAGCCATAACCACATAACGTCCCCATAAACTGTATTTTGCATATCAACTTTTAATATTGTTCATTTATAAATATAATAAATTAAATTAATGATCAATAAATATGCAGTCTGTGAAAGGAATAATACTGTTTCGATCTCTGGACGGAGAGCAGATGAATATCGTGCTGGACGCAATGTTTGAGAAGAGGGTGCATTCTGGAGATTACATAATTAAACAAGTAAAATTTATTTGGATTTAGTAATTTACTTATTAAATAATTTGTTTATTACCAATGGTAACAAATATACTTGTATCATTAGAATTTCTCCAATACTGATGATTTATAACTCGATGCAGCAATATGCTGGTAAAAGGCCATTTTTATATGGAAAATTATTGTCTATTTGCAGGGTGATGACGGAGACAATTTTTATGTTGTTGAAACCGGAACTTTTAAAGCATATGTAACCAACATTCCCGGAGAAGAGCCGAAATTAATTCATACATACGAAAACAGCGGTAGTTTTGGAGAATTGGCATTACTTTACAATATGCCTAGAGCAGCTACTATACAAGTAATAATTATGAATTAATAGAAAAAAAATAATATATTTTTTAACAATTTATATTTTTACTACAGGCAATAACTGATGGCTCTTTATGGGCTATGGACAGGTGTACGTTTAGGCGTATTCTTTTGAAAACCGCTTTCAAAAAACGCAAAATGTATGAAAATCTCATCAACAGTGTTCCTATGTTAAAAAGTCTTCAGCCCTATGAACGAATGAATCTTGCTGATGCATTGGTATCAAAGGAATATAAACCAGAAGAGCAAATAATAAAGTATGTATAAATTAAAATACAAAAATTTTATAGTATTTAATTTCATGCTATTTATAATACGAAATCGACAACATTGAATTTATTCCGCTTGACATTTCACGATTTAAAATGTTCGAATTCACTTTTGCCATTTAATTAGCATTTTGCTAGTTTCAAGTTATATGCACGTTAGGAGTAGTGCAACTATGTATAAATAAATAAGAGGATTGAAGTAAAAAAATTTAATAATTAGTAGTAAGTTTTTCTCAAACCTTCAAAATATGCAAATTTCGCTAGCGATTGTTAAAAGAAAAATTAAAAATATAAAGATACCTTTTTTATTGCAACTTGTAAAAAAATCTTATGATGGTCACTTGTTATCTATAAATTAACACTTTTTAATTCGAATATTCGATCTACTTTTTTCATAAAAGTTGTACAACTTTTGATATAGCAGGTGGGTACCTGCCTAAAAATTAAAATGCTAGACAAAATAAATACCGTTATACTTTCATGGTTTTATCATATTTTATTGCAAACATTACCAAAGCAACGACATTGCATTATGTGCCACAAAAATAGACGAACTGTATATTTATTAAGTGCATTGAATTAAATTGAAATACCTTTTATCAGTAGATAATAGTATAGTGAATCAATTACACATTGATAAAATTAGGATAAATATGCAAAAATTAAATTTTACACAGTGAGTTTAATTATTTAAAATTATTTTTAACAATTTTTATAATTTTTTTAATTTCTGTCCTACAGACAAGGTGATTCTGCAGATGGAATGTATTTTGTGGAAGATGGAGTGGTTACCATAACAGTTCATGGAGATGATGGTCGTGAAATAGAAGTGAATAAAATTATAAAAGGCGGATATTTTGGTGAATTAGCTTTGGTGACGCACAGGTAAGTGAAAAATTATTTTTCTAACTAATTTATAGGGATTTAATCTAAGAAATCACAAAATTCGAACATATTTAACCATTGATTTGGTACATTGATTCTAATAATCGTCTATTTTTTAAAGTTAATATTCTTACAGTTGAAGTTAATATTATTATCAAATGCTAATTAGAAAATACTTAAAAATTTTAAATTTTACCGATATTTTAATAATTAAATATAAATAGTGTATCGAACCGACCGAACCGTTACTTTATCATTTCTTGAATGAATACTGGAATTCTGTACAAAGGCCTTGTAAGATTAATATTTCCTGATACTAAAGTTTTGCTTTAGATATGCTAAATCTAGCTAGATTTATCATGTTATATTATTTTGCTTAACATGCAAAATATTTAAAAATTTGAAAATTTATATAACACTTTCTAAATTTTTACTAATTATTGAAATTTCTTCACAAATTATTCAAACCTGATTTTATTTGTTTGTTGTCACCCCAAAATCTGTATTTTTTCTTATGACTTTGCACAAAGCGATTGCACATTTTTCAAAAGTCGTCCACACACATCTGTCTATAAATCTGAACAATTTCTGAAATTTCAAATCCACTTAGAATTTTTTTTACCGATATTCCATAATTTAATTTGCTATCTAGACCACGAGCAGCATCAGCCTATGCCCACAATAACGTTAAACTTGCATTCCTGGACGTCGATGCCTTTGAACGATTGCTCGGACCTTGTATGGAACTAATGAAAAGAAATTTCGATGATTACGAAGAACAATTGTTGCGAATTTTTGGCTCAAAAACCAACATTAGTGATCTTCGTGGCGAATGAATGGATGAATGTCCTGCGAATGAAAAAAAATTCGATGTTGGCTTGGCATGATTGATGTTGTTACTCACTCCTGATCCTTAATTTTTAATTTGTCAACTCAATATCCCCGTGTAACTTAATAATACTTTTTATTCAAATAAATCTATTATATCATTTACGTTATGCTATCTTTTATCCATATGATCTAATCACAACAACCGATTGCAGTACAAATTCTTAAATAATTTGATGATGAGATAATAAGTGATAATAACATCTCTAAAAGCATATATTGAATTATTGACCAATGATAAATCCTTATGTAATTCTACAATTTATTCAAAATCCACATTATTTTCCAATTCATCGCTTCAATGTCGACAACCTTGTATTTATACCGAAAGGGTTAAAATTATAATATCGCCTTTCGGCGAAGCGTATGCCCCACTTTGAGAAACACTGGGTTACTCTCGCAAGATTATGATTTAATGTTTAAAATTAAATCAGCAACCATTGGACTACTTTGTATACACAACAGTATTTATTTACTACCATTCATTCACCGAATTCAAATATGCTTTACATAAGTTTCTATGTCGAACAGTGAAATTTAAAAACTCGCACTTATATAATTAATATTTATTATTTAAACTGATTCGTTGGATTTTTAATGAAAATCTTACGATATGTGCTGAGCTATGTAGTAATGATTAATTTCAACGTCTATAGTTTGCAATATCTGGGTTACAATACATATAACAACATATTGAATGAACGCAATAATACGTCGGCGTTCCATTTGGCTTACTTATAATCGAATTAAATATTTATATTGCCTGTAGAAAATAATGTAAACACGGGATAATTAATTTTAAATCATTTGTTCAATAGTATTCACAGAAAATAGCACGTTTCAGTTAGGAAAACAGGTAATTTAAAATACAGAAAATGATGGCCTGTGTTTGCCAGGTTGTTCTTTAGGTTTCATCATAACCTTGAATTTTTAATTTTTCTGAAAATCTTTACAATAAAACTAAATGAATTTGTAAAGAAAGCTTTTTTTTTGCAACTTAATTTTTCTTGTATTATTCTTTCATCTCATAGAAACTAAATTAAAATTATACTTTTGGTAACAGTACTAAATTAAAATTATACCCTTGGTTATTTAGATCCGCGGGATAAAGATCATAATTTATTGGAATTAAAAGATTTATGATACGTTATGGTCTAAATATCCAACATACATGATTATGTACTGCATATCTCAGTTTACATCAATTAAATTTTAATTAAACAACGCGATTTTCAAGGTTTGAATGCAAGAATGCCCAAGAAGCACCTCCAGCAATTTATTTTCATGATCTTGTAGGCGACTGATAATGCAGAATTGACAAATAATCCCAAATTGACTATCTGGTACTGCTAAATAATTATTTCAAAGTTATTAAATATGATTAATGATTCGAAATCTATGTCGAAATTGAATGGCAGATTTGAACTTAAGGTGGCTAGTGTTATTTGCAAGTTTATATCTCTTGTCTATGGTTATTTGTTATTTCTTGGACATGTTGCTAACCCTAAATTAAGTCGTAAATAATGACTGATATGAACCAGGAATCAGCGGTTTGACACCATTTTATTAGAATTTCTCGTAACTTAATGTTGCAAATTTCATATGGCAAAATTGGATCTGTGTGATTAAAAACTAAATTGGTCCAAATTGCTTTCTCATGGCTCTCCAAGGCACAAATAAAACCTGGTACTGATTTTAAAACAAAGTGCTAACCACATAGCCAGAAGAAGCCATTGAAAATAAGTTTCGATCAATCTATTACCAATTGACTATTACTATTACTATTTATGAATTGTTTCTCGTGTTCTGCAACAATAGGAAATCAGAAAGTATTTTGCGAGAAGGCGTACAAATACAAATCAACGATATGTATTAACAATAAACATTATTCCATAATACTTAGTTGCGTCATTCTGATCTGAATTTAAGACAAGATCTAGATTTGTGACCCTGGTTTACTTTCAATTGATATGTGTACCACTGAGTAAGATGTGTACAGCTGTCTTGAGGGCAATCATAGACATATGACTTATGGAAAAGTTAATCAGCAAATTAATATTTTATGAAATTAAAAACATGAATTCATATTGATGGTATTCATACATTTGTAACCGAAGAATATATTCAAAATTCTAATGCTATCTCTTGGATAAAAAATATTAACATAGAGAGTATAGGTCGATGATCCAGTCAAGAATAGTTTTTTGTCTTACAATATTTTTTACAACAATTCGAATAGGATAACTTTAAAGATAGGATAACAAAATCTCGTGATCATTTACGGTGATTTTAAGATCTAGCCCTGGTTGTGTTCTGGTCGAATTCTCTGGCAAGTGAGCTTGGATGATCTTTTAGACAACTTTTGCACTTTCTGAATAAGTTCCTATCGCCAAAAATTATTTCCTGGCAAATTGTCGCTAGGTAGATTTATACAGCAATTTATTAAAAAGACATGCATCAGGTCGTCGAAAGTGACCAGCTAGTATTCTATTTTCCACAATTGAAAATATGAATTATCATGTCGGAAAAAGAACGTCTTATTACACGACATTTTCAGCTATATTAAACAAAATCGCTTCATAATGGAATAATGAGACAGTAATTTAGTCATACATAACCGTCTTTGATTGTCCGAGACGCAATGATTGAATATTTTTTTACTTTCACCGCTCGTATTTGAATTTTAGAGTTTGTATTTTGTATTACTCAATATAATTTAAACCGATAAAAAATGAACCAGGCGAATTTCGTATAGGGCTTATGTAAAAAATGTGTGATATAATTAACACGTTTTTGATTATTATTCTCATTTTTTAATGATAGCTTTAATGTGCTTTTAAATAATCTTTATATTGAATAGGAACAAACAAATATATATTACATAAGTTTATTCAATAATTATATTTAAAGCACTTGTTATGTTACTTAGTTTCGAATGCTAATCCATGAATCTAAATAATTAAACTTCAGAAATTTTAGATCTTGTTGTTCTTTAACTTGAGACCTAGACAAAATATTGAATCATAATTCATAAATGCAATTGAACCCCAGGAGGTCTATCTCATTGAATCCAGCGTCTCAAAAATACAATAAGTGTTTTCCTAACTTTTTTTTCATGTTAATAATGTTCGAACAATTCAAATTTGAATCTAATAACAGTCTTGGCATTTATGCATAACTTAAAAATTACATTGTCCATTACCATGAACCAGACAAGGTCAATTGGTCAGAACGTGATCGAGATTTTACATAATGATTATATTGTACATTACCGTCTGAGAGCAATTTGCGAATTGAATTAGATTTCGTTATTAAAATTCGTAACGGTAATGTTCTTAAGACGTAATTTATTATCTATAATGAAAATAGAGGTCAAAGAAAATTGTTGGGTGGTTAATTGATAATTTGCTATTAATTTTTTATTTGTTTTTGAACAGCGATTAGTACTTAAGAAATTGTGATGGTAGTTCTTCTCTCAAGTACGAAGGCGACCTAACTGTTGGCCTATCTCTAATATATATTTTTTATTCGATTTTTTTAATAATGATGATATTATGTAGCAATTTGGAAAGGGATATCTTCAATATAGTTATATTATATAAAAATAAAGTAATTCGATAAAGGTGAAACCTAATATTTCACAGATTCCTAGATTTTATTCCCCAGATATAAGATTTCAGAATCCATTCTAAATCATAATAATATCGTGATCTTATGACATTTACCAGTTTGTGGATATGACAGGACATGTCGGAAACTTTAGCCGAGACAGAAAATCTGCGGAAATGATAAACAATGATAGTCGTCTCTTGGGAAAGTTGCACCATAAAGAAGGGATTTGAAACATTCGATATATTTTATGCGATATAGATATTCAAAACTGAACACAGTATTGGTTTTAAGTTACACTGATCTTACCAAACCGATCTTAGTAACTCATTTAGATAATCCTCAATTTTTGATACAGGGGTACTGCTTCTATCTTTAATTAATTCGTCACAGTAAAAAAATACTGGTCAATGTGGATTGTCATATTGAGGACTCACCAAGGTGCATCAACAGAAGTTAGAACTTTTACGACCTTTTACGACCTATGACTTTTATAAGGAGACCCTCTAATTGTCCAAATTTGAAATCAACACTGCTTGATATCAAGCTGGTAGAGATGGGTCAGGAACCCACAACTATAATTTGACCAACCAACTGCAGGTTCTTACCACGGAACCTACTTTTATTTTTACCATACCAAGAATCATGGATATAAATTATTTAAGATTAGAAGGTATATTGGCTATAAAATTGTTATAAACAACTGAGGTTAAGAAGTAGCCAGGTAGTAGACATCTACTGCCTGCTGATTACCATGTCATCATCCGGACAAAAGATAACGAAACATCAGCTTTTACTCGAAATGCAAAAGAACGTTCCACATATTATCATAAAATTTATAGAAAAGGAGCTGGTGTCTACTTAGAGTCTAACCTAGAACAACTACTAATTGACCTAAAAGAATTAATAATAAACTTTGGAATAAATTTATTTTTGCTTGCTTTAATTGTTTTATGTGCATAATGTACACAGTTTGTTTGAAATATAAAAGAATTTACTCTAGATTTTATTATGGAATGCATTGCAAATTGATTTTACTTAGCTGATACAAGTAAAGTAGAGAAAATCCTTGGAATGTTAAAATTGACGAAACTTTTATCATGTAGCAATCTTCCGATTTACTCTATTATATCTCTATTGAAAATTTGTTGACTAATCCTCTTACTGATTGCAGAATAAAAATAAAATAAAAAAAAAAAAAAAAAATAATCCTCTTACTATGAAGTAGTTTTTCTTTTCCATTGTAACTTACTGGCCTTTTATGTGGTTACTAGAAGACAAGAGAAATTATTCATGATGCTGAAATTATGTGTGCTAAGTGAAAATATGTCAAACATTATTAGGAGCCTGTGGTATATGTTGTACTATAGTTTTGCAAGATAGAATAAATTTTTATTTGATTAGGAAATACCTAGTTCATTGGTTTTTTCTCAAACTCCACTAATCAGTTGTTATTATTTCTTTGGATTTTAGAATTTGAACGTAGGATTTTTCTTTTAGTTTCTTAGTATATTTTGTAATTGATTTCACTTATATACTTCTACATTATTATTCTATACGTTACAACAATACCAAATAC
>NW_020539724.1:5096516-5119926 GCF_003426905.1 Ctenocephalides felis | reverse complement strand
AAAAAAAATCAATTCATTGCCATCTAATATTATTTTGAAATCGTGGTGAAAGGAAGGCATGGCATTTACTTTAATTTATAGCCTATACAATTGTTCTATGTTTTTTATTACGAATGAGTATGTTTTAGAATTTAAATATATTCTTACAACAATCATCGAGAAAATATCTTGCAAAGTATTTCAGTCTTTGTTAAGTAACATCTAATGCATGCGAGTGATATCAATTTCAAGGATTTTTCAAGAATTCCTATGCATGTAGGAATATAAAACAAACACAAAATCATAGAACATCTGGAGAAAGAAAAGAAACTGGGTCAAGTCCATGTTTGGAAGAAGAGCAACTTCTGCACGTCGTCTTCGAAGGCAAAATGAAAGAAGGGATGGTCAAGGATGAATATGGGACACTGGATGACTTATGTAAGAAGAAAAAATACTGGGAATTGAAAGTTAAGACACAAAGCACAAAATTATGAGAGAAAAAGTTTTGGAAATTTAAAGTAAATCATAAGAAAGAAAAGGGCTCTAGCATCAACAACTTGCCTTCGGCCGGAATAATTTTAGGTAATCATTTCGTAAATAATAGAAAGGATCTGGGAGTTACTAACCGTATTCCAAGCATCGGCACTTTTGCAACGAAGCAATAAATCATAAAACTTAAAATAGAAATTGGTGCAATGTTTGCAACATTTACAAGAACAGTTACATACAGTTCTCCAAATACTTGCAAGCCTATATCAGATTCCGAGTACAATATAAATAATTTTGCAAACAAGGAAGACATTTCGAACATGCATGGTACTGCTAATATAAAGTATAAGCCATGTCACGATATATGGTATGGAATTATTATGCAATAAATACAAAATTTATCAGTAGAGAATTGCTGAGCATGTAAGATTAGATTGTCTAGCCTATTTTATAAATGTGAATGTTATTACACATTGGAATATAAAGACACGCCTAAAAGGAGCATTGATGACCCAGGGCCGCATTTTGGAAAGGATTGATTTTGCCAAAAAAGAAACAGCATTTGCACTATCTAGCACAAGAAACTGGATAGTGTTGCTTAAAAAAGTTCATTCTTTCCTAAATAGAAAAAATAATTAAATTTAATATATGCATGTTTGTTGTATCACTTTAGTCCACAAGGGCATTCAGAAGAAAAACTCCCAAAATTGAATCTGATTTCATTTTTTTTCAATGTGAATAAAACATGAGTTTTATGCTGTTTTTTGAAATACTACAACATAGCAATTTGGTTTTTTCAAATTTCTCTACCGGTTTGAGAATATGCGAGAAAATATTTAGAAATTGCGCAAAAAGCCAGTTTGGATTCTCGAAACCAGATATCGGTATCAGGAATGAGGCGATTTTTTGGAACTGAAACCACTTGTAGAATTTATAACCCATGTCCAGACTTGTCTTGTAGTTATAAAAATCATTTATTAAAAATTGTGATGTTAAGAAAAATAGAGTTTACCCATTAGTATAACTTTTTTGTGTAATACTAAAAGATTACAAAATAGAAATTGACGAATAAAAATAAAACTTATTGATCAATAAATTATCTACTTAAATGAAATATTTCGTTATTTAATTACGTTTCATTACATTTATACTAAAATTATCGTTTATTATTTTACTATCAGCAATAAAATCCTAAATCCGCTCCAATGTCTTGTACAGGTAACATTTACCTGTGCAAGATTGCAATTAACGATTCTCGAACTAATCGTAAGTCATTGTTAATCTGAATTGGAAACTGAATATAATTATTATATCTCTTGCCTTGTGAAATGATATTTGTAGATACCTCTTTTTATAAAACAATTATTTATATTAATTTTTATTAATTGATACGCCGCAAATAGACGATTGACACATTAGAAAGATATGAATAAATTAGTTAACACGTTGGATTTATTTCTATGGCTATTACAATCTTTTATTTAGTTTTTATAACATTGGTAAGGTAATTAATTCAGAGATTAATTTGATAAGACTATGTAAATATTATAAGACTGGGTAAACTTGTTTAATGAACATATGATTCAGAGTATTCAGGAAAAGTCAAGTCAATAACGAGTTGTAGATTGTTGACTTGGTTTCTTCAAAATATAAATGCAATTAATACTGACATTAGAACAAGTAATGATTGCCAGTAGATCGTAATTTTATCCTGAACCAATTTGAGCTGCTGTTTAAATTTGTGTGTTAATATCACAGAAGCAATTGTCTGTGAGAAAATATTTTTACTCTTAATAAAATTCCAAGGTTTTTTACATTGGAAAGTCTTTGAGGTCAAAGGAGTCTCTTAATGTTAATGACTTACTACAAATCAACTCCACCTACAAGTCAATGTTGCTATAATAATATGACATCATACTTTCACCTTTGTCTACTATTTACTATCAGTCGAGGTGAGTTCATATAAAATAAATGAACATGAGAACAAACAGCAATTAGTCTATTTTTTGCAACAAAATTAATTTAATTACTGGATGTGTAGCAATTACCGGCGAGGTGAAAAAAACCCAAGTTCACGTACGATACTGTGATTTTCCATAAGAAAATAAAAACATTATATGTGTTGCTTAATTTTAGTTAATTTCATTAACACTATTTAGGTCAAAAATTACTTTGCACTTTCGTATTTCGACGACATTGTATTGTATTACAACGTTCCCTTTACTTACAAATTTCTGTTATTATAAATGTGGTAATAAAGCACTTCTTGGCCATTCGAGATGCAAGCCATTTATGCTTCATTATAAAGATATTAATGGAAATTTAAAATTCTAAATATGAACTACGTATAAGTGGCATTTTTTATTAATTGCAGCAACTTGCTAACATTTTTTTATATGTGTATATAACAATAATAATAAATGGTAGTCTGCCCGAAGGCAGGTCTATGGTGCGGAAGCCACCACAGTAAATATCAATCAAAATTAAAGTTACATTTATTTTAATTAATATTAAATATTGTCAAATTTATCCTTATTATGCAAAAAAAAATCACCTTTCAATTCAACAAATTTGTAAGAACTTCTAAACAAGTTGCTAACTTCCGCAAAGAATATTGCAATACTATTTATTATTGGAATTATTATACCTATCACTTCCTGATTATAAACATAATACCAAAATTTGAATATTTAACAATGGCACTATTATAAAAAATAAAAGTATATAAATCAATTCATTCAATAAAATATATATCAAACAATCGGAGTTTGTTGAGTTACAAAATCGTTTGTAATTATATATTACCCACATAGAACAAAAAGTGAAATTAGTGCGTGCAATTAAAAATAAGTAACAAGTTTACAATTTATGACATTTTGACAGTATTGAATTAAAATGAAAATTTGATATTTTATAAATCAATTAAATCAATCAACATGTTAAATCCCTTTCATCACATTATAATAAAAGATACATAGACAGTATATAATTTATCCATCAATTGCAATTGCTGAATGATGTCAGAGCAAAAGCGAAAATTAATTGTGGATTTCTATAAATATTTTATATATTAGTGTAATCAGAAATTTATATAAAATGTCTTATAATTAACATATATAAATAATTTATAATAAATAATCAAAGTAATTTTATAATATACATAGTATTTAGCACAATTAGTTAAGTTAGTTGAGGGAACACAGTTTAAATTGAAATGCACAAAAAATTATATAATTTTTTCAAAAAATGATTGAAATACACTGATTTATAATAAAAAATAGATTTTTTTTCAAATTGCCCAAAATGTTATATTTGGAAGTCTAAGGAAAGTCTAAAGCAGTATTTGGCCCAACGTGTGGCCATTCGATTTTTATTCATTTATTGATAAATTATAACAAATATTATTGTAAGCATTTGTAAAGCTTATTCATAATAATTAACTAAAGAAAAATAGTGGTTTAATTAGGAGGTGTGGGGGTAAGGGTCAATTTAAAAAATATTTTTCAAAACATTTTTTATATCAGGGCATGACCAGAAGTGGTCTAAAATAAGAAATTTTACTAATTAAAGACATATCACTATGTTACCGAATTCAGCATAATTTCAGCCAAAAAAACCAAAACAATCAACATTACAATTATATTAATATATTGATCTTTGTGGTGCAAAAAATTAAACTGACATTTACCAAAAACAATCAGTACCATTCCTAAGCGATTTCCTATCTGTTTTTGAATGTTTAAAATCCATTCATGATTTTTGGCTTATTTGGATAATTTTGGCTAATTTGGCTAATTTTGGCTAATAATGGCTAATTTGGCAACACTTTTCTGCTAATTTTTTGGAAAAAAGATAAACTTCTCTTTCAGAAAGTTAACAACTTCGATGAGATAGGACGATTCCCAATCGATATCTTAAGTTTACATTTCATGAATTTTTAAAATCTATTCAAGATTTTATGGGCAAAAATTTTAGTACTTTTCTGCTAATGTTCAGGAAAAATCATGAAATTTTCTTTGAGGAAGTTAAAAATATCGATGAGCTAGGAACGCTAGTCAGATTAGCCGATACTGTCCATAAGGGCAGAAACTAAAAAAAAAACTATAGCAATCATCATTTTTGAAAAAAATACAAAGGATCAAATTGGATGGAATATTCTTAAAGTAAAAAACATGAACTTCTCTTACAGGAAGTAAAAAACTTGGATGAGATAGGAAGTCAAACCTGAAAAACTATAACCAGTATCATTTTTGAAAAAATACAAAGAATCAAATTGAATGAAAATTATATTCTTAAAGTAAATATATAATCAGTTATCTCTCGAACGATTTCGATCCTTGTGCAGCCAATTGCAAAATTGTTTCAGATTTCGAGATTCAGCTATAAATGTGAACTTGATTGCACAAGTCCGAATGCTTCTCACAATAAACTATATATAAATTTCAAATAATAACCGCACGTACCTAATTTCGTTAGGTGATTTCGTCGACGGTGTGCAATTGGCAAATGTGTCTAAGTTATTGCGGCCGAGGTACAGTTTTCACGGCCATTAGAGAAAAACGAACGGGTTTCTAATTACGGGCGGCGCTGTGGAAAATCGCGGGCTCGTGCCTCGACTTTTCATTTCACGAATTCCCATTTTCGTGTGAAATGTGCCGTGACATTCTAATAATAAAATAATAATAGCGAATAATTTGCGGTAATTCGTGTATGCGTAATAGTTTAGGTATTGTTTGCTTTTGAAAACGCCGCCTGGTAATAGACTAGTTAATTTTAGATTGGTTATAAATATTTGTTTTATTGCCTTGTTTGTAATCTTAACGATATCTTTCGACATTAAAAATTATTTATTGGACATATTTGTTTATATTATGTAATGTACTATACGATATATTACATAGGTCCTACAAAGTTGTCGGTATTGGGTGTGCGACATACCTTTTTCAATGTAGTTTTTACCACTGAACACGAATTACAATTCAAAATTGGGGGTCAAATGGCAAAAAATTTATAAAACAGCAAAGTCTTTGATGATTTGACATGATACTTAAAATCTTATAATTTTTGTCGTTTCCTGGCCCTTTCTACGAAATATCACGTCGGGGAGGGTGGAATAGCAAGATATCACGTGTATTTATTTTTCTTACTATTTATTATAAAAAAGTTCAAACATTTTCAAAAAAAAATCAAAAATTTTATAGTTTTTCACGTAACTAAAAATACACGTGATGTTTGCGGGGGAAGAGGGGTAATTTTGAATATCACCAAATATCACCAAGGGGGAGAGGGGGTCTAGAAATCCTTAAAAACTCGATCACGTGATTAATGGAGGCCTCCTTGAGTGACTATTAAGTATTCACAAAAAAAAAACTGAAATGAAACTCATAACCACATGATATCAAGAAGTAGTGATATCCATTTTTACTTCAATATATAGTTGGATGTTACTAGGTAAAAATAGTATCCATAATCACAACTCTGATTGATATTAAATATTAGATTAGATGTAACATTAATATATATATATATATATATATATATATAATGTATTAGCGATTTTTTTTATTATTTTGTTTAGTTCTATTTTGCATATTATGTATATTATTATATGTGAAAAATATATCCAAATAATTAGCTTACAGTAATTTATTAATGTATGCAATGAATTAAAAATATGTTTCTATTAATAAGAAACAATTGGACTGAGAAGTGCATTTACTTATCATTGTTACAAATACTTATCTAATTATTTTAAAATATGCATACTTTCCAAAGGAAAATTCTCTACATATTGATGTGCAATATAAAATAAAAACCGTGATAATAAATTTGTTTCAGTAATAATATGACTTTCTTCTCAAATAAATAGAGCTAAAAATCTGTAATATAATTTAAATCACAGCACGAAATCTATAGCAATCTTTAGTAATATTTTAGATTTCATAATAAGTGGACACTTTATTATAAAATATGGAAATTGTATCTCATTGAGTGAATTGTATCGATTTCTTTTATTGAAAATAATGTATTTTTTCGATTTTAAAGTATTGCTAAGAATAGAAATTGTTTAGGTTGTGGTAGACAAAGTTACCAAATACTTGTGTATTACATTTTACATGATTTTTCCACAATATATTAATTCCTTTTATGTACAATGTGAAAGGTGTTATATTATTTCCTTATTGCATCTGATGATGTTCACCAGCAATTAATTAGATCAAAAGAAAAATATACATTAATTACCTAACACTGTGAGATACCTTAGACAAAGTTAACTGCATTTGCATATATATATATATATATATATATATAATTTATTTATATACGCATATTAATTGTTCGCAAACATATTCATACTACTTGTCTTGGTTCTAGGAAAATTTATGTATGTATGTCAAAGGTATTTTTGTCACATCGATCATATGTAGTAAATGTGTATATTAATAATAGCTACTCAATTTGCAATAAAATATTTTGCTTTACTTATAACTTACGTATATTTAATTAATTCTTTCCCAAAGACAAAACATCTATTTTCTTGACTGATTTAAACCAACACTGACAAATCTAAAAGATCACATAGTATTGCTAAATAATTGCAGTACTCCGTTAATGTAATTGAAAATCAATAATTACTTATAATTATTATTATGAACGTATCTATTGAATGAATGTAATAATATGTTTCTTCGACTATCAAATCAATAAAGAGCAGACCGTGTTTTTCTCTAGAAAGTTTCTATGCAATGGGTCATGGTGTATTGTTTATATGAAGTTTATATTGATATGTCGAAAGCATTATAGTCAATCATCAGTAAATACAAAATATAGTAGTTTAATAAATTATTAATAAATTATATGTTATTTTCAGTCTACGAAAAGTACTAAGTACTTATGGAACATTATTATACATTTACAGTATGGTATTAATAAATATGGTATCAAATATGTTGGTGTATGTAGGTTAAATTATAATTTTTTAAAGAATTAACTGTTAATATATATATATATATACATGTGTGTGTGTGTGTGTATTCGACAAATTAAAAGTAATAAACAGATATGATTATTGATTTGTACTAGCAAGTTTACCAAGAAAGTTGCTAGAAGCAAATTTTAATTTGAAAATTTTCCCAAACATTTAAATTTAACTATATCTTAGTGATATGCATGAATCATCTAGGAGAATATATTTAGAGTATTTTATAAATATTTTAATAAATATAATTTTGCCTAATTTTAATCTAGAATATTTTAATTGCATGATGATGTACAAGCTTGTGCTGCTTAGTTAATATCCAAGAATATTTTAAAATGATTTATGTAAGATTTCAGCCAATATATTCCTATTTCTAATAAATTCATCGAAAGTCACTTAATTACCCAATGTTTCACATACAACATGAAAAATCGTTTAGCTTATTTCGTAAAATCAGCGCCATATAATGGAAGGAAACCTTCGTGCAATGTCAGACTTTGAAAGTCAATATAATTTCCTGTTACCGGTTTAAAGTATAAAAAATTAACTCATTTTTATTTCAAGTTTAGTAATCACTTTAATGACTGAATATTTTATCGAATTTTCACTTTCACGAAATTGGTAAAAAATATTTTATAAAATTTGGATGATCAAACGTAATTGTATTATAAATATATTTCTATTTTAAAACAATTTATAAAAAGATTAATTTAAATATTTATTTTAAAAGTAAGACCAAATTTGATTTTACATCAGTAAGTGATCAATTTACTCAAATTCAATTAATGTATGGTATAAAAATTCAAAAATTTATATAAAATAAATAACAACCATATCACATTCCTCAATTTTGAACAGTAAGTAATTCTGGTTATCTATTATCTGATATATTGAAAATGATTAAAAAAATTAATCTAGGGTAGATAAATATTCAAGTAATGTTTAATATTTTAAAATTGATATATGTTTATGTCATGCATTTTGATTCGAAATTTGACTTTCTTCAATATAAAGTATTATTATTATAAGGAAAAACTAAATCCAAGCACAATAAGCGAAAAACTTGAATGAATATCATATTTGTGAAAAATAAATATATTAAAAAATAATTGAAAATAACATATAACCGAGAACCATCTTACAAAGAAAAGGTTCAAGAACTCATGTGTTTGTTATATTTATTTAACATAATTTAGTTTTATTTTTAACAACTCTTCAGATGATTGAAAGCATATTAAAAAACTATATATATATATATATATATATATTATTTATATATATATATATATATATTTATTATATATATAAATATATACATATATAATATGCCGGGGTACGGTAGTGACAGTCGTCATAAACTATACTAATTTTGAAATAGGGTTTAAAGGAAAAATAATAAAGTATGCTTGTTCGAACAAGTTTACATCATTGCATTGAGTGTGTGCAGGAAATAAAAAACACTTCTAATTTAAAATATAAACTTCTAACTATGAGAACCTAATTTTTTATAAATAGTTAATCATTAATAAATTTAACAAATTTTTAATTAAAGTTACTTATTATTTTTTTGTATTATAAAACTCAATAGTAAGCATGTTGAATACAGATTAAATTTTTCGATTTAATTCGCAATATTAAAATATTAAAATAATAAAATATAGACAAAATAAATTTATATAGATCATATATAAGCACTAAATATATTTAATATGTATCTAAAAATTAATATTAATAAAATTTTGTCAAATTTCTTGCGGTATATTCAATTTTAAAATATTAAGAAATATTAATTATATAATATAAGCAGTAACCAATTTAATGTGTTTAAATTATAATTTCTTGCCAATTTATCAAGTGTATAATTTCGATTTAAATTCACATTATTAAATTATACAACATAAGCAATAAATTAATTTAATAAATGTATATAAATCCTAATTACTTGTTAAATCCTCCGCGGTATAAATTCCAGTAGCCCAAAAGAAGTCAACACAGTCACATTAATTTTCAAAAACGCATCACAAACTTTCAAACAGATTTATCACAATATTATTATCTACTGTTATCATAGCGTTGACCGGCCCGGCCTCCCTCCAGATAGAGAGTACTGAGTGGCCAAGTTCTCCCATACAGTTTTATAGCAACCGACGGCGACTGACTAACTGGAGTCACCGACTAAATCCGCGGACTCGGACGCCCGTACAATAAAGTAAAAGTGAATGCAGAAAAGTCAATGAAACGACGGATAACGAACAAGTTCGAATAACTTTGAGATGCACTGATTGCAGAGACAATAGGACGAGGATTAGCAGAAGATAATTGAACATGGGTGTGACCAGAAGGTATTTTCATTAAGCTACTGATTGTTATAACTTACATAATAATTTAAATAAATTCAAATTTATTATCCATATCACCTCTTTGTAAGTTCCTATACTAAGATCTTTTTCGAAATTATGATATGATTTTATAGGAAGAGTACATGGCGCAAGTAGGTGTTAAACCTTCAGCCATGCACCCTGATATAAAGTAGTAGTGATGTCCATTTTCATTTAAAAGTGTAGCCTCGAATATGTTTACAGAAAATCGAGAATTAGAAGACGTGGATCATTTCAAATATTTAGGGGGCCAGAGACGGATACTGCAGAGTAATCAGGACAAGAATCGCAAAAGCCAAGGCGGCATTTTCGAAGAACAGAATGTTACTAACGAGAAAACTGGGTCTCGAATTGCAAAAGAGACTAATAAGATAAACGGATACATAAACGGATCAGAGGCATGGACCCTAAGAAAGGCCGACAAGAACTATCTGGAGAGTTAACGACCAAGTTCGAATAACTTTGAGAAGCACTGATTGAAGATTAACAAAAGAAACATTCATTGAACATGGGTGTGACCAGAAGATATTTTAATCAAGCTATTGTACATTATTACTTAATCATCAAAATCTCATCATTTTATCAGGTATAAAATGCTTTGATAAGAAGAGTATTTACGTGGCGCCAATGGTAAAAAAGCCTCGGCCTTGCAACCATAAGGCACGTGCACCCTGTATCAGGCAGTAATGATATCCAATTTTACTTAAAAATATAAGTCTTAAATATGTTTCCAAGTGAAAATAGCTCAGTCAGCTTGATATCAGCCAATAGTGATTTTAGATTACAACTGGTGATTGAAGATCTATGATCACAAGTGCAAATGGCCTTTGGGGGCATTGCTGCAAGATGAGATTTTTGGTCAAGCATCTAATAACACTAGATTAAGAAATCACATCAAAATGACTTACATAACAGTGTGTAATAGTGTACAGTTCTTTTTGCTATTGAAACAAAAAGGATCAAAAAAATCTGTTAAAATAACCAGAAAAAAATGAACTATTTTGATAAATTTAACCTGCTAATTTTTAGACATTATATCTCAAGTGTCTACAAATCCATAGATTTACCTTAACAAACTATATATTTTAAAAATTACGATCATTCATCAAAATAATGCTGAGATGAAAAGAAATCGCTGAAAACATTGTCGATTTCCAGTATGCAATAATTTAGTAATTCAATGCGTTTTACAACCAATTAACAACTTTTTACGATTTTACATGAAATTAGTTTATAACATAAACGTATATACATGTATAAATCTACATATACCTCCCATATAAATATCTTTCGTTACACATACTTTGCCTCGGAATGCTGCATATTTTGTAAATTTGCATTTTACATGCATCAATATAGAAAATATTTAATTAAAATGGATCTTATTAAAATAATATTAAACATATTAATGAAAATAGATTCTTTATTCGTCTCATTGCATTGGTTTTCTATAGTGGTTTCACTTTTAAATATTTTTAAGACCATGTAATTGCTGTTATTAGAAATAATAATAACTTTAACTTCAATTTGTAATTACATTGTCTCAACCTGTCGCAGAACAATCTAGATTTTGAAAGTGATTTTTTTCTGAATTACAATTATTTTAAATACAATCTAAAATGTAAATTACTGTTCAACGTCGGACATAGTCTTAAATTCTTTAAGAATTTTAATTATTCTATAAGCAAACCTCGAATTTAGAGCGGCGAATAAATAAATATTGAATAATAACTCCGGCGGTAGTAAATTGCTACGTAACTGCGAAAAGTTATCATTTATTTTAATAACCCTGAAGCGTTTGATTTTGAATTTATGCCATGACACATGTCATATATGTTGAGAAATACTGGATTGACATTCCAGATAGAAAATGACGGAATAAATATTGTATATTCGAGAACAAGACAAAAATTGTGCGGAGAACACTATCAAATCATAAGTCACCAACGAATTTTGTTATTAAGCTTGTTGTCCTTATTGCTACAGGTTCCAGCTTCTGTTTCTTTTAAGAACAGCTTGAAATCAGGCAGTAGAGATATCAGTTTTTAGTTGAAAATTCAGATATATGATTTTGAATAAAAAAAACTTTGCATAAAAGCTCATGCAAGAGCTTAGCATGAAAGCTCATACTTGTTCCAAAATAATTTATGGCATTGTCGCAAACCTCAATTTCACATGATATTATAATTAATATAATAATACTATAATAGCAGTTATTCTCCAAATTATCCTAACCTTTACATCAGATATTGTTAATTCTATAAAGGATCAAGCATTTTCTCTACATTACAACATTTTTCTCTTCAAAGAAACGAGCTTTTTCTCTACAACAGTTTTCTCTACATCTTATAAACCATACTATTTCATTTAAAGATCAATTTTTCTTTGCAGCATTTTATATATACAAATTATGACAAGGTTTTTAGATCTTCCCAGAATTATCTTCACCATCATCCTTCCTGTTTAATAAATTAATATTTATTGGGTGATATATTGTAATTATTTTGGAACTGCTGAATGATGGTGAATGCATCAAGTGTTAAAAAGTATAAAGAATGAGCTTTTAATTTTAATTAATTTTTTAAATAAGAGGTATCACTTATAACTAGAGTTAAATACATTGCTTCTAAATAAGGTATCAGCTAATTATTAATTCTGTATCCAATTCATTTAAAGCGATAACTGCTTCTTGTTGAAATTATAATTTTATTTGATTTCTTAGAATTATGTCATAATATAAATCAATTACATTTAATTTCAAAATAAAAATTCCATAGTTTATCCATTCTCTGTAATAGTAACTGCATCTGAATGCAGATCCTTAATCAGATATACGATTTCAATACTTTGTTACAAGTTATCTGATAGTTTGTATCAAATATTTATCCAAGATCGGCTTGTATTTCTAAAGTAATCAATATGTTTCTTTAATATAACAGATACAAATACTGCTTTTTGAAGTAAAACTTCTTTAGGCGCGATATGGGTGTAAAAATTTTTAGGCGCGACACGGGTGTAAATCCGTACAAATGCAACGAAAACGCCAACGTGTAGTTGAACACTACGACCCGTAAGCGCTGATGTCGCGAGTATCCACTCATATCGCGTCATGTCATGCGTAAGTCGAGCGCTAACCCTATATGAACTTGCATTATTGAATCACGTTTTTTTACAAAAGAAGAGGTTGCTGTATTATGTCCTCATGGAATAAGACTTTTCTTAGAGAATAAATGTGCCATGGAAATAATAATTTATATTGAATCTCGTTGAAGACAAATATCTACTGCCACGGATTTTATGTAGGTTGCCATGCGACAGATCAACAATCATACATTCGTCAGCAGTTTCAAAAAATCGGTTATTGATACCGGGGCTTTGCCGTATGAAATTATTTAGTTCTGAATAAATTTTACATAATAACAACTAATATTGATGTAAGTGATGGCTTAGTTAATGGTTGTGTGGGAAAATTAGTGTACATAGAACGTGGCGATAATGATGAACTTCTACGTTTATGGTTTGAATTTTCCGGTAAGATAGGTAACAAAATTAGGAAGAAAGCTTCACATCATATTCAAACTCTTAATATCAGTAGGACAGCTGTGCCGATGCTCAGGAGATCTTATTATTATTGATGTTATATGATTATTAAAAGATGATTTTTAAAATTCAAATATGACGTTTTTTTTTATTTTTATCTTAATTACCTACTCATACAATATTAAAAGTTTTACTTCAATCGCGTGTGATCCTTACGCGCACTCTTTTTTTTTAATTGTGCTTAGTGATGGTAGATTTTTCCCACATGTATCATTCGTTGATTAGTCAATCTGTGTCAATTGACTTTCATATTTTATTTTCAAAAGTTACCAATAGTAATATAAATACTGGTAAAGCTCAAAAATCTTAATTAGACAAGTATTGATATAAATTTATATGTGATATTATTTATTTTTTGTTTTTATAATTTTTACTCAATTCAGCCTTAACATAAAAAATAAAAGCTACTCACGATTTGCCATCATAAAATTGTAGTGTTTTCACATAAAACTCTACTGAATTAAATTACATTTTTTCGAAAGTAGTTTTCTCTAATTAAAAGCCTATGGGTTAAATTATAAAGCATTTAATATTTTCACCTACCATTAGTATCTCTATTAGTTTAATGAAACATGTTTATTATTTTTTTTGTACTAGTTTATTAAATTGTTTGTGTTATTTAGAAAACAAGGAAAATAGATTTAGTGCTTTATTTGTATTGTACTACAATTACTGAGTTGTAATATTTATCCATATCAAATTGAATAATTTCTAAAAAAAATTTAAAGACGCTATCCAGAAATTGAATCACCTCTGAAGTAATTAAATTTATGAATAAACCTATAGATTGATATGGATCTGAGTAATTTTATATTATAATATTTGTTATAAAAATGGAATGCGCATTAGTTAGCTATTAAAAATAATTAGGCTTCCTTTATTTCACAACAAAACTGGTATAAAATATAGAAAGGTTGCTTAAAAACTGGAATAATTTTTAGTGTTATGGTCACTCAAATCTGTGACGCGCAATTTGTCTAGTACAATATTGCCTTAATAGAACGGATATCGGATTAATTTATAACATAAATTAAAATAATAATTTTCAATTACATGTTTTAATCGCATTTTTAAAGGAAATTTAAAAAACTTGATCGACCAATAATAGAATTGGATAATAAATACTGGCATAAGGTAATAAATCCTTTCAGAAATTTTCATACAAAACAGTAAAGTTTTGGATAAAGGAGTAATTGGTAAGAGCAATAAACCGCAAAATCATTCACTGTATTAAATCATTAAACCTGTTCTTCTTATTTAATCGAATCTATAGAAACATGAATGTTCTGTATTATGTCACATAAAGATATCGACCCAGTTACAAGTATGTAAAAACAAAAAGATACGAAACTAGAGTTACCGAGATGTTTGTCTACATGGTATTTTGTTCTACACAAGATTGAGAATATTTACAATATTTTACTCAAATTGACAAGACATTAAATTATTTATTTTGACTAGACATTAACCACAATGAAGATATTAAACTAACAGAAATAAATTATGATTTGCAATCATTAGATCTCATTTGAGCATCTCTTTATTGGTAGTTTCTCTGGTATCCCATTGAAGAGTTATCTAAACAAACTATATTCATGATTTTAAATATTTTGAGTTCGATTATATTCTAATAGCTTACGTAATGTATGTATTCTGATTGCTCTTTAGTTGCATTAAAAAAAATAAGAAATAGAGTAGATGATTTATTATAAAATTCAATTAGTTTTTGTAAAGTATAGAAAAGTTCGTTGTGTATTTGAGAAATAGTGCCAACAAAATTGTAATTGACACTAAAATTAATTATTCCATGTCTTGTAATCTTCATAATTTATCTCATTTATAAAAACATTCGGTAATCTCTATAAATATTTAGATTCGGCACGCTCCAAAAGGAACCAGTTCATTGCGTATATGTATCATGCTCCAATTAAATTTGTGGGAGAGTCAATACATAGTTCCGAATATCTTAAACGGAGTTGAAAAAACCTACAGCCGAATTAGTAGTATATTTATAGAATGTTCTTAAATCTAGGCTTAAAAATTCTGTAACCGTAAGTAGTCAAAGCTTTGATCAAGCTCTCTCATACATCTGGAGTCTACTGGACCAGGGGGAATTTTGAATATCACCACGTATCACCAAAGGGGGATGGGGGTCCAAATTCTTAAAAAATCGATCACGTGATCAATGAACGCTCCCTATATTTTATTCTGACTATTACCAGTTGGATCCATTTTTCAATCATTACAATCAATCTAGCAGTTGACCCATCAGCTTCTAGTTTATTTTCCTTGGCGTATTTTTAACTAATATTCCGCATACTTGTATAACGCACAATGAGCCGTCCATTTCAAGTGCAAACGGCCGGTTTGGGTGAAAGTCGAAAGTGAAACCATGCATTCATTGATCGAATTGCGCAACAAACATATATATCAGCACTTTTAATTTTTTAACGGGCATTTATGTATATTTATCGTGTCATACTGTCTCTCAGTTGCTGATTAATTGGAAAACAATTAATTTGTCAAATGTAGAAAACTCTTTAGCAACTCTGCTTAGTAATACCTGGAAGTGGTAGATGGTAACTGTATGATCGATGAGGTAAATATTTAAATTGATCTGAATCAGATCTGTCAGCATATCACTTAACAAATTTGAGAATTAATTTCTAAAACTCTGATTTGTATGACATGTTGGCTGTTAAAACCGTTTTCCGGTGTAAAAACCCTAAGGTGGGTTATTCACCTATTGCGATGACATGGTAACATTATTAGGATATTTGTAGGAACTGATGATATATTTTGAATTTGATGCAGAAATGCCGTAAAAGAGCTGTTTTGATATGCAGACATATTTTAGATCTATATTTTCATGTTAAGTCAGATGTCAATACTGCTAAATGGTGGTAATGCGTGTTAAAACCCGGAACTTGGGTTGCCAAAGCTCTTACCAAGAAGCCATGGAAAAGCTTACTTAATATGAATAATTAAGTGTCAGCCAAAAAAATTGGAGTACTCATCAGGAAATGGTCTATTAGAAACAACAATAACTCACAAATGTATATTTCAGTATCATGTCTATATCAATATTTGCAAATTTCTGTAATAAAATGTGTATATAGATTAATTTCAAATTTTGATAAATTATAATTAAAGAGGAAATGCGAAATATCCAATGTTTTATTCATATTTCAATTTGGTCACGTTCGCTCTGATTTCTAAATTAGGCAACGTTCAAGAACACACATTACAATATTTATTATCCTATAAAATCATTTAAACTTTTGCTTAAAATTGTTTATCGCAATGTAATAAGCCAATTTGAATTTGTTGTTGTATTGTAATGCATAATTTTAAGGTCGATTAACTTTATAGAATTCTATTCAATAAAAGTTACTAATATCAAATTATTTCCTTCTGTAATAGTAATCATAAAATAATTATTATATGTACTTAATAGATCGTTGGATCTAATATGATATGAAAGTATCTTTGGTCATATATGGATAGATAGAAGATTTCATCTTCGTTTAGTAATGGGACAAATAAAAAATTGCAATAAAATTGCTGTAATACTATAACAATTTAAACTCTCATTATAACTAACTCAGTCAAGTAAAAAATCCAAAAATAAATAAAGTGTTTGGTATTGTTGAAACGTAGAGAATAATTATGTAGAATTATAGAAGTGAAATAAATTACAAACTCAGGAATGAAAGAAAAATCCTAAGTTCAAATTCTAAAATCCATTTCTTCATAGTTCTTACTAATTATTACAGCAATTTTTGTCAAGGAATAGCAGCTTAGTAGAGATTGAAAAAAAAAACAGGTGAAGTAGGTATTTCCTAATCAGAATAAAAATTTATTCCATCTTGCAAAACTATAGTACAACATATACCACAGACTCCTAATAATGTTTGACATATTTTCACTTAGCACACATAATTTCAGCATCATGAATAATTTCTCTTGTCTTCTAGTAACCACATAAAAGGCCAGTAAAGTTACAATGGAAAAGAAAAACTACTTCATAGTAAGAGGATTAGTCAACAAATTTTCAATAGAGATATAACAGAGTAAATCCGAAGATTGCTACATGATAAAAGTTTCGTAAATTTTAACATTGCAAGCATTTTCTCTACTTTACTTGTATCAGCTAAGTAAAATCAATTTGCAATGCATTCCATAATAAATCTAGAGTAAATTCTTTTATATTTCAAACAAACTGTGTATATTATGCACATAAAACAATTAAAGCAAGCAAAAATAAATTGGTTTCAAAGTTTATTATTAATTCTTTTAGGTCAATTAGTAGTTGTTCTAGGTTAGACTCTAAGTAGACACCAGCTCCTTTTCTATAAATTTTATGATAATATGTGGAACGTTCTTTTGCATTTCGAGTAAAAGCTGATGTTTCGTTATCTTTTGTCCGGATGATGACATGGTAATCAGCAGGCAGTAGATGTCTACTACCTGGCTACTTCTTAACCTCAGTTGTTTATAACAATTTATAGCCAATATACCTTCTAATCTTAAATAATTTATATCCATAATTCTTGGTATGGTAAAATAAAAGTAGGTTCCGTGGTAAGAACCTGCAGTTGGTTGGTCAAATTATAGTTGTGGGTTCCTGACCCATCTCTACCAGCTTGATATCAAGCAGTGTTGATTTCAAATTTGGACAATTAGAGGGTCTCCTTATAAAAGTCATAGGTCGTAAAAGGTCGTAAAGTTCTAACTTCTGTTGATGCACCTTGGTGAGTCCTCAATATGACAATCCACATTGACCAGTATTTTTTTACTGTGACGAATTAATTAAAGATAGAAGCAGTACCCCTGTATCAAAAATTGAGGATTATCTAAATGAGTTACTAAGATCGGTTTGGTAAGATCAGTGTAACTTAAAACCAATACTGTGTTCAGTTTTGAATATCTATATCGCATAAAATATATCGAATGTTTCAAATCCCTTCTTTATGGTGCAACTTTCCCAAGAGACGACTATCATTGTTTATCATTTCCGCAGATTTTCTGTCTCGGCTAAGATTTCCGACATGTCCTGTCATATCCACAAACTGGTAAATGTCATAAGATCACGATATTATTATGATTTAGAATGGATTCTGAAATCTTATATCTGGGGAATAAAATCTAAGAATCTGCGAAATATTATGTTTCACCTTTATCAAATTACTTTATTGTTATATAATATAATAATGAAAATATCCCTTTCCTCATGTTGACTATTATATCATCACTATTAAAAAAAATCGAATAAAATATATATATTAAATAGAGATAGGCCAACACTTAGATCTCCTTATATTAAATACAAACTTGCTTCCGTTCTGATCGCTGTTCAAAAACAAATAAAAAATTAATAGCAAATTATCAATTAACCACCCAACAATTTTCTTTGACCTCTATTTTCATTATAGATAATAAATTACGTCTTAAGAACATTACCGTTACGAATTTTAATAACGAAATCTAATTCAATTCGCAAATTGCTCTCAGACGGTAATGTACAATATAATCATTATGTAAAATCTCGATCACGTTCTGACCAATTGACCTTGTCTGGTTCATGGTAATGGACAATGTAATTTTTAAGTTATGCATAAATGCCAAGACTGTTATTAGATTCAAATTTGAATTGTTCGAACATTATTAACATGAAAAAAAAGTTAGGAAAACACTTATTGTATTTTTGAGACGCTGGATTCAATGAGATAGACCTCCTGGGGTTCAATTGCATTTATGAATTATGATTCAATATTTTGTCTAGGTCTCAAGTTAAAGAACAACAAGATTTAAAATTTCTGAAGTTTAATTATTTAGATTCATGGATTAGCATTCGTCACGACGAATCTATACATATATACATATCTATTTCTATCGTATACATTCATAGTACTATTGTGTAAACGTATTATATACATTTACGTATATATAATAGTACTATTATATATTCATATTTGTAGTACTATTATATATATTCGTAGTACTATTATATATATTCGTTGTACTATTATATACATTCGTAGTACTATTATATACATTCGTAGTACTACAAATACTTTGAGACACTTAAACAGGAATAAAAATTATGTTATAAAATCATATTTTTTATATAGGCTTCTAAGATTTAAATTCATATTTTGAATGTGAGGACTACAAATTAGTTTTAGAAATAAACTAAATAACATAACAACTGCTTCAAATATAATTATTGAATAAACTTATGTAATATATATATTTGTTTGTTCCTATTCATTATAAAGATTATTTAAAAGCACATTAAAGCTATCATTAAAAAATGAGAATAATAATAAAAAACGTGTTAATTATATCACACATATTTTTTACATAAGCCCTATACGAAATTCGCCTGGTTCATTTTTTATCGGTTTAAAATATATTGAGTAATACAAAATACAAACTCTAAAATTCAAATACGAGCGGTGAAAGTAAAAAAATATTCAATCATTGCGTCTCGGACAATCAAAGACGGTTATGTATGACTAAATTACTGTCTCATTATTCCATTATGAAGCGATTTTGTTTAATATAGCTGAAAATGTCGTGTAATAAGACGTTCTTTTTCCGACATGATAATTCATATTTTCAATTGTGGAAAATAGAATACTAGTTGGTCACTTTCGATGACCTGATGCATGATTTTTTATTAAATTGATATATAAATCTACCTAGCGATAATTTGCCAGGAAATCATTTTTGGCAATAGGAACTTGTTCGGAAAGTACAAAAGTCGCCTCGAAGATCATCCAAGCTCACTTGCCAGAGAATTCGACCAGAACACAACCAGGGCTAGATCTCAAAATCACCGTAAATGATCAGCAGATTTTGTATTTTTAAAGACTTTACAGTTATCCTTCTCAAAGTGTTATAAAAAATATTGTGTGATAAAGAAACTATTCTTGGCTGGATCATCGACCTATATTTTTTATCCAGATAGCATTAGGATTTTGAATATATTCCTTGGTTATGAATGTGTGAATACCATCAATATGAGTTCATATTTTTAATTTCATAAAATATTAATCTGCTGATTAACTTTTCCATAAGTCATATGTCCATGATTGCCCTCAAGACAGCTGTACACATCTTACTCAGTGGTACACATATCAATTGAAAGTAAACCAGGGTCACAAATCTAGATCTTGTCTTAAATTCAGATCAGAATGACGCAACTAAGTATTATGGAATAATGTTTATTGTTAATACATATCGTTGATTTGTATTTGTACGCCTTCTCGCAAAATACTTTCTGATTTCCTATTGTTGCAGAACACGAGAAACAATTCACAAATAGTAATAGTAATAGTCAATCGGTAATAAATTGATCGAAACTTATTCTCAAAGGCTTCTTCGTGGCCATGTGGTTAGCACTTTTTTTAAAAATCAGTACCAGGTTTGATATCTGCCTTGGTGAACACTGAAAATGCAATTTGGACCACTTTATTCACAAAACACCAATTGCTTTCTGCCATATGAATTATACAAAATCATATATGCAAGTATAATAATTTTTAAGTTATGTGAAATTTTAATAAAATGGTGTTAAACCACTGATTTCTGGTTCATATAAGTCATAATTTATGACTTAATTTAGGGTTAGCAACATGTCCAAGAAATAACAAATAACCATAGACAAGAGATATAAACTTGCAAATAACACTATCCACCTTAAGTTCGAGTTTGCCATTCAATTCCGACATAGATTTAGAATCATTAATCATATTTAATAACTTTGAAATAATTATTTAGCAGCACCAGATAGTCAATTTGCGAATATTTGTTAATTCTGCATTATCAGTCGCCTACAAGATCATGAGAATAAATTGCTGGAGGTGCTTCTATGGGCATTCTTGCATTCAAACCTTGAAAATCGCGTTGTTTAATTAAAATTTAATTGTTGTAAACTGAGATATGCAGTACATAATCATGTATATTGGATATTTAGACCATAACGTATCATAAATCTTTTTAACTCCATTAAATTATGATCTTTATCCTGCGGATTCCAAATGACCAAGGGTTTAACTTCAATTTTAAGTTTCTATTATATAAAAAAACAATGAAATAAAAATTAAGCTTTACGTAAAAAAGCTTTTTTTACAAATTTTTTAGTAATATTTTAAAGATTTTCAGAAAATTAAAAATACAAGGTTATGATGAAACCTAAAGGGTTATGATGAAACCTAAAGGGTTATGATGAAACCTAAACCTGTCAAACACAGGTCATCATTTTCTTTCCTTTAAATTAACTATTTTTCGAACTAAAACGCGCTATTTTTTGTGAATACTATTGAACAAATGATTTAACATTAATTATCCCGTGTTTACATTATTTTCTACAGGTAACATAAATATTTAATTCGATTATAAATAAGCCAAATGGAACGCCGACGTATTATTGCGTTCATTCAATATGTTGTTATATGTATTGTAACCCAGATATTGCAAACTATAGACGTTGAAATTAATCATTACTACATTGCTCAGCACATATCGTAAGATTTTCATTAAAAATCCAACGAATCAGTTTAATATAAATAATAATATATATCAATTATAGTGCGAGTTTTTAAATTTCACTGTTCGACATAGAAACTTATGTAAAGCATATTTGAATTCGATGAATGAATGGTAGTAAATAAATACTGTTATGTATAAAAAGTAGTCCAATGGTAGTTGATTAATTTTAAACATTAATAATAATTTTGCGATTGTAATCCAGTGTTTCTGAAAGGCGATATTATAATTTTAACCCTTTCGGTATAAACACAAGGTTATTGATATTGAAGCGATGAATTAGATAATACTGTAGATTTTGAATAAATTGTAGAATTACATAATGACTTATCATTGGTCAATAATTCAGTATATGCTTTTAGAGATGTTATTATCACTTATTATCTTATTATCAAATTATTCAAGAATTTATACAGCAATCGGTTGTTGTGTATAATTAGATTAGATTAGATGGATCAAGATAACATAACGTAAATGATAAAATAGATTTATTTGAATAAAAAGTATTACTACGTTATACGGAGATATTGAGTTGACAAATTAAAAATTAAGGATCAGGAGTGAGTAACAACATCAATCATGCCAAGACAACATCGATTTTTTTTCATTCGCAAGACATTCATCCATTCATTCACCACGAAGATCACTAATGTTGGTTTTTGAGCCAAAAATTCGCAACAATTGTTCTTCGTAATCATCAAAATTTCTTTTCATTAATTCCATACAAGGTCCGAGCAATCGTTCAAAGGCATCGACGTCCAGAAATGCAAGTTTAACGTTATTGTGGGCATAGGCTGATGCTGCTCGTGGTCTAGATAGCAAATTAAATTATGGAATATCGGTAAAAAAATTCTAAGTGGATTTGAAAATTTCAGAAATTGTTCAGATTTATAGACAGATGTTTGTGGACGACTTTTGAAAAATGTGCAATCGCTTTGTGCAAAGTCATAAGAAAAAATACAGATTTTGGGGTGACAACAAACAAATAAAATCAGGTTTGAATAATTTGTGAAGAAATTTCAATAATTAGTAAAAATTTAGAAAGTGTTATATAAATTTTCAAATTTTTAAATATTTTGCATGTTAAGCAAAATAATATAACATGATAAATCTAGCTAGATTTAGCATATCTAAAGCAAAACTTTAGTATCAGGAAATATTAATCTTACAAGGCCTTTGTACAGAATTCCAGTATTCATTCAAGAAATGATAAAGTAACGGTTCGGTCGGTTCGATACACTATTTATATTTAATTATTAAAATATCGGTAAAATTTAAAATTTTTAAGTATTTTCTAATTAGCATTTGATAATAATATTAACTTCAACTGTAAGAATATTAACTTTAAAAAATAGACGATTATTAGAATCAATGTACCAAATCATGGTTAAATATTTTCGAATTTTGTGATTTCTTAGATTAAATCCCT
>NW_020539724.1:5076209-5095516 GCF_003426905.1 Ctenocephalides felis | reverse complement strand
TCGTGGTTTAATTATTCTATAGAAGGTGTGGGAGTGAGGGTCAATTTAAATTAAACTTTTCAAAACATTTTTCACATGAGGATATTATTTTTATAAAAAATGCTAAAGTGGAGCATTACCAGAAGTGGTCTAGAATAAGAAAATTAACGAGTTAAAGACACATTACTGTACTATCGGATATATAAAGCATAAGCTATTTGTTTTCAGCAAAAAAAAAAACAAAACAATTGACATCAAAATCATATTAATACATCGATTTTTTGGTGCCAAAGATTAAACAGACTTTTATCAAAAACATTCAGCACGATTTCCAACCGATATCTTAACAGTTTTTGAATTTTAAAAATCCATTCTTGATTTTTGGCTAATTTGGCTAATTTTGGCTGATAATGGCTAATTTGGCAACACTTTTCTGCTAATTTTCTGGAAAAAGGTACAGTTTTCACGAGGTACAGTTTTCACGGCCATTAGAGAAAAACGAACGGGTTTCTAATTACGGGCGGCGCTGTGGAAAATCGCGGGCTCGTGTCTCTACTTTTCATTTCACGAATTCCCATTTTCGTGTGAAATGTGCCGTGACATTCTAATAATAAAATAATAATAGCGAATAATTTGCGGTAATTCGTGTATGCGTAATGGTTTAGGTATTGTTTGCTTTTGAAAACGCCGCTTTGTAATAGACTAGTTAAATTTAGATTGGTTATAAATATTTGTTTTATTGCCTTGTTTGTAATCTCAACGATATCTTTCGACATTAAAAATTATTTATTGGACATATTTGTTTATATTATGTAATGTACTTTACGATAAAATACATAGGTCCACAAATAAAACGGTATTGGGTGTGCGGCATACGTTTTCCAATGTAGTTGGAGGGTCAATTGGCAGAAATTGGAAAAAAAAGAAAAACGACCAAATCTTTGATCTAGTGCATGTTACTTAAAATCCTATAATTTTTGTCATTTCTTGGCCCTTCAGTGACCTTATGTGACTATTGAGTATTCACTTATGATCTATTTTTAGATCTAAGATTTAGATTTATTTAAGTTTTTTTGTAGAATACAGAAGTATTTAACCAACATATTTTTAGATATTCAAATTGACCAATGGTTGCAGAATATCCAGTGGAAATATGTTTGCAAATTACTGCTGAATTACACAAAAAACAATAGATCATTTATTGAAACTTATTGAGTTATTTAAGGTTAAAAGAGCCAGGGCACAAAAGAAATTACTAGATTTATATTATTATGTAGAGCAGTAACTAAATAGGAAATTTTGTCATTTTTCAATATTTTTTCTTAATTTTTTGCCATTTGACACCCCAAATTTTGATATTAGATTCGTGTTCCCAAATCAGAATTTTCCAGAATTTTTCAGTATTGCTTCATTAATAACTTTAGAAATCATCAATATTAAACTTCTTCTAATAAAAAATATCAAATATTGATATTACAATCACTGGATTGCTTTCTAAAAAAACATGTAGTTAATAGGTATCATTACAACAACTTTGATTGATATTAAAATATTATTAAATTACACCTAATATTAAATATATATATATATATATATATATATAATGTTAACAAAATTTTTATTATTTTGTTAAATTCTATTTTGCATATTAGGTATATATTATATTATAGTAATTTATTAATGTATGCAATGAATTAAAAATATGTTTCTATTAATAAGAAACAATTGGACTGAGAAGTGCATTTTCTTATCATTGTTACAAATACTTATCTAATTATTTTAAAATATGCATACTTTCCAAAGGAAAATTCTCTACATATTGATGTGCAATATAAAATAAAAACCGTGATAATAAATTTGTTTCAGTAATAATATGACTTTCTTCTCAAATAAATAGAGCTAAAAATCTGTAATATAATTTAAATCACAGCACGAAATCTATAGCAATCTTTAGTAATATTTTAGATTTCATAATAAGTGGACACTTTATTATAAAATATGGAAATTGTATCTCATTGAGTGAATTGTATCGATTTCTTTTATTGAAAATAATGTATTTTTCGATTTTAAAGTATTGCTAAGAATAGAAATTGTTTAGGTTGTGGTAGAAAAAGTTACCAAATACTTGTGTACTACATTTTACATGATTTTTCCACAATATATTAATTCCTTTTATGTACAATGTGAAAGGTGTTATATTATTTCCTTATTGCATCTGATGATGTTCACCAGCAATTAATTAGATCAAAAGAAAAATATACATTAATTACCTAACACTGTGAGATACCTTAGACAAAGTTAACTGCATTTGCATATATATATATATATATATATATATATATATATATAAATTATTTATATACGCATATTAATTGTTCGCAAACATATTCATACTACTTGTCTTGGTTCTAGGAAAATTTATGTATGTATGTCAAAGGTATTTTTGTCACATCGATCATATGTAGTAAATGTGTATATTAATAATAGCTACTCAATTTACAATAAAATATTTTGCTTTACTTCAAATATTTAATTAATTCTTCCCCAAAGACAAAACATCTATTTTCTTGACTGATTTAAACCAACACTGACAAATCTAAAAGATCACATAGTATTGCTAAATAATTGCAGTACTCCGTTAATGTAATTGAAAATCAATAATTACTTATAATTATTATTATGAACGTATCTATTGAATGAATGTAATAATATGTTTCTTCGACTATCAAATCAATAAAGAGCAGACCGTGTTTTTCTCTAGAAAGTTTCTATGCAATGGGTCATGGTGTATTGTTTATATGAAGTTTATATTGATATGTCGAAAGCATTATAGTCAATCATCAGTAAATACAAAATATAGTAGTTTAATAAATTATTAATAAATTATATGTTATTTTCAGTCTACGAAAAAGTACTAAGTACTTATGGAACATTTATTATACATTTACAGTATGGTATTAATAAATATGGTATCAAATATGTTGGTGTATGTAGGTTAAATTATAATTTTTTAAAGAATTAACTGTTAATATATATATATATATACATGTGTGTGTGTGTGTGTATTCGACAAATTAAAAATAATAAACAGATATGATTATTGATTTGTACTAGCTAGTTTACCAAGAAAGTTGCTAGAAGCAAATTTTAATTTGAAAATTTTCCCAAACATTTAAATTTAACTATATCTTAGTGACATGCATGAATCATCTAGGAGAATATATTTAGAGTATTTTATAAATATTTTAATAAATATAATTTTGCCTAATTTTAATCTAGAATATTTTAATTGCATGATGATGTACAAGCTTGTGCTGCTTAGTTAATATCCAAGAATATTTTAAAATGATTTATGTAAGATTTCAGCCAATATATTCCTATTTCTAATAAATTCATCGAAAGTCACTTAATTACCCAATGTTTCACATACAACATGAAAAATCGTTTAGCTTATTTCGTAAAATCAGCGCCATATAATGGAAGGAAACCTTCGTGCAATGTCAGACTTTGAAAGTCAATATAATTCCTGTTACCGGTTTAAAGTATAAAAATTAACTCATTTTTATTTCAAGTTTAGTAATCACTTTAATGACTGAATATTTTATCGAATTTTCACTTTCACGAAATTGGTAAAAAATATTTTATAAAATTTGGATGATCAAACGTAATTGTATTATAAATATATTCTATTTTAAAACAATTTATAAAAGATTAATTAAATATTTATTTTAAAAGTAAGACCAAATTTGATTTTACATCAGTAAGTGATCAATTTACTCAAATTCAATTAATGTATGGTATAAAAATTCAAAAATTTATATAAAATAAATAACAACCATATCACATTCCTCAATTTTGAACAGTAAGTAATTCTGGTTATCTATTATCTGATATATTGAAAGTGATTAATAAAATTAATCTAGGGTAGATAAATATTCAAATAATATTTAATATTTTAAAATTGATATATGTTTATGTCATGCATTTCGATTCGAAATTTGACTTTCTTCAATATAAAGTATTATTATTATAAGGAAAAACTAAATCCAAGCACAATAAGCGAAAAACTTGAATGAATATCATATTTGTGAAAAATAAATATATTAAAAAATAATTGAAAATAACATATAACCGAGAACCATCTTACAAAGAAAAGGTTCAAGCACTCATGTGTTTGTTATATTTATTTAACATAATTTAGTTTTATTTTTAACAACTCTTCAGATGATTGAAAGCATATTAAAAAACTATATATATATATATATATATATATATATATATATTATTTATTATATATATATATTTATTATATATATATATATATATATATATAAATATATACATATATAATATGCCGGGGTACGGTAGTGACAGTCGTCATAAACTATACTAATTTTGAAATAGGGTTTAAGGAAAAATAATAAAGTATGCTTGTTCGAACAAGTTTACATCATTGCATTGAGTGTGTGCAAAAAATAAAAAACACTCCTAATTAGTAATATAAACTTCTAACTATCAGATCCTAATTTTTTAAAAATAGTTAATTATTGTTAAATTTAACAAATTTTTAATTATAGTTTCTTATTATTTTTCTTTATTATTAAACTCAATAGTAAGCATGTTCAATAGAGATAAATAAAATTATATAGATCATAAGCAATAAATCCGAAGCTATATTTTTAAATGAAAATGGACATCACTACTACTTGATAAAAAGGTGCATGTTTGCAATGCTGAAGGTTTAATACCAACTTGCGTCACGTGCTCTTTTTCCCAAATCATATTATAATTTCGAAAAAGATATTCAATTATAAATTTACAAAGAGAACAATTGAACAATTGAACAAAAATAAATTAAAATATAAATAAATAAAAAAAAAAATATGTAAAAGTTAATAAAATTTTGTCAAATCCTTTGCTTTCGATTCAACTCCACAATATTAAAATAAACAATATAAGCAGTAACTAATTTAATAAATGTGTTTAAATTAAAATTACTTTAACCATTTATCTAATGTATAATTTTGATTTAATTCCACAATATTAAATTATACAACATAATCATTAAATTAATTTAACAAATATTATATCATTAAATAAATTTAATAAATATATATAAATTCTAATTACTTGTAAAATCCTCCGCGGTATAAATTCCAGTAGCCCAAAAGAAGTCAACACAGTCACATTAATTTTCAAAAACGCATCACAAACTTTCAAACAGATTTATCACAATATTATTATAATCGGCTGTTATCATAGCTGTTGGAAATATTAAATAAGAATAATATTAATCAAGAGCAAACGTTTTGTTATTAAGCGTTGACCGGCCTCCCTCCAGATAGAGAGTACTGAGTGGCCAAGTTCTCCCATACAGTTTTATAGCAACCGACGGCGACTGACTAACTGGAGTCACCGACTAAATCCGCGGACGCCCGTACAATAAAGTAAAAGTGAATGCAGAAAAGTCAATGAAACGATGGAATAACTTTGAGATGCACTGATTGCAGAGACAATAGGACGAGGATTAGCAGAAGGTAATTGAAGATGGGTGTGACCAGAAGATATTTTCATTAAGCTACTGATTGTTATAACTTACATAATAATTTAAATAAATTCAAATTTATCATCGATATCACCTCTTTGTAAATTCCTAATTTGAATTATTTTTCGAAATTATGATATGATTTGATAAGAAAAGTACGTGGCGCAAGTGGGTGTTAAACCTTCAGCCATGCACCCTGATATAAAGTAGTAGTAATGTCCATTTTCATTTAAAAGTGTAGCCTCAAATATGTTTACAGATAATCGAGAATTGGAGGACGTGGATCATTTCAAATATTCAGGAGGCATCCTGACGAGAGACGGATACTGTAGAGTAATCAGGACAAGAATCGCAAAAGCCAAGGCGGCATTTTCGAAGAACAGAATGTTACTGACGAGAAAACTGGGTCTCGAATTGCAAAAGAGACTAATAAGATAAACGGATACATAAACGGATCAGAGGCATGGACCCTAAGAAAGGCCGACAAGAACTATCTGGAGAGTTAACGACCAAGTTCGAATAACTTTGAGAAGCACTGATTGAAGATTAACAAAAGAAACATTCATTGAACATGGGTGTGACCAGAAGATATTTTAATCAAGCTATTGTACATTATTACTTAATCATCAAAATCTCATCATTTTATCAGGTATAAAATGCTTTGATAAGAAGAGTATTTACGTGGCGCCAATGGTAAAAAAGCCTCGGCCTTGCAACCATAAGGCACGTGCACCCTGTATCAGGCAGTAATGATATCCAATTTTACTTAAAAATATAAGTCTTAAATATGTTTCCAAGTGAAAATAGCTCAGTCAGCTTGATATCAGCCAATAGTGATTTTAGATTACAACTGGTGATTGAAGATCTATGATCACAAGTGCAAATAGCCTTTGGGGGCATTGCTGCAAGATGAGATTTTTGGTCAAGCATCTAATAACACTAGATTAAGAAATCACATCAAAATGACTTACATAACAGTGTGTAATAGTGTACAGTTCTTTTTGCTATTGAAACAAAAAGGATCAAAAAAATCTGTTAAAATAACCAGAAAAAAATGAACTATTTTGATAAATTTAACCTGCTAATTTTTAGACATTATATCTCAAGTGTCTACAAATCCATAGATTTACCTTAACAAACTATATATTTTAAAAATTACTATCATTCATCAAAATAATGCTGAGATGAAAAGAAATCGCAGCAAACATTGTCGATTTCCAGTATGCAATAATTTAGTAATTCAATGCGTTTTACAACCAATTAACAACTTTTTACGATTTTACATGAAATTAGTTCATAACATAAACGTACATACATGTATAAATCTACATATACCTCCCATATAAATATCTTTCGTTACACATACTTTGCCTTGGAATGCTGCATATTTTGTAAATTTGCATTTTACATGCATCAATGTAAGAAATATATAGTTAAAATGGATCTTATTAAAATAGTATTAAATATATTAATGAAAATAGATTCTTTATTCGCCTCATTGCATTAGTTTTCTATAGTGGTTTCACTTTTAAATATTTTTAAGACCATGTAATTGCTGTTATTAGGAATAATAATAACTTTAACTTCAATTTGTAATTACATTGTCTCAACCTGTCGCAAAACAATCTAGATTTTGAAAGTGATTTTTTCCTGAATTACAATTATTTTAAATACAATCTAAAATGTAAATTACTGTTCAACGTCGGACATAGTCTTAAATTCTTTAAGAATTTTAATTATTCTATAAGCAAACCTCGAATTTAGAGCGGCGAATAAATAAATATTGAATAATAACTCCGGCGGTAGTAAATTGCTACGTAACTGCGAAAAGTTATCATTTATTTTAATAACCCTGAAGCGTTTGATTTTGAATTTATGCCATGACACATGTCATATATGTTGAGAAATACTGGATTGACATTCCAGATAGAAAATGACTGAATAAATATTGTATGTATATTTGAAAACAGAAAAAAATGCGCGGAGAACACTATTAAATCATAAGTCATCAACAAATTGGCTTACTGAGCTTTATTGTCTTTATTTCCAGCTTCTGGCTTCTGTTTCCTTCATGAAAGGCTAGAAATCAGGCAGTACTGATATCAGTTTTTAATTGAAAATTCAGACCTAAATATGATTTTAATGAAAAAAACTTTGCATAAAAGCTCATGCAAGAGCTTAGCATGAAAGCTCGAACTTGTTCCAAAATAATTCATGGCATTGTCGCAACTCTCAAATTTATATGATATTATAACTAATATAATAAGAATATAATAGCAGTTATTCTCTATTTTATCCTAACCTTAACATCAGATATTCTTAGTCCTTCGAAGGATCAAGCTTTTTCTCTACGACACTTTTCTCTTCAAAGAATCGAGCCTTTTCTCTACAATGTTTGTCTCTACATTTTAAAAACAATACCATTTTATTTAAAAATCAATATTTTGCAGCACTTTAGATCGACTAATTATCACAAGTTTTTTGGAACTTCCCCGAATTATCTTCAACATCATCCTTTCTGTTTTTTTAATATTTTTTTTTCTATTTATTGGGTAATATTTTGTAATTATTTTAGAACTGCTGAATTATAATGCATCAAGCGTTAAAAATATAAAAAAAGAATTTTCAATATTAATTACTTTTTTAACTAAGAGGTATCATTTTATAACTAGAGTTAAATACATTGCTCCTAAATAAGGTATCAGCTAATTATTAATTCTGTATCCAATTCATTTAAAGCGAGAACTGCTTCTTGTTGAAATTATAATTTTATTTGATTTCTCAGAATTATTTCATAATATAAATCAATCACATTTAATTTCAAAATAAAATTCCAGCATCATAGTTTATCCATTCTCTGTAATAGTAACTGCATCTGAATGCAGATCCTTAATCAGATATACGGTTTCAATACTTTGTTACAAGTTATCTGATAGTTTGTATCAAATATTTATCCAAGATCGACTTGTATTTCTAAAGTAATCAATATGTTTCTATAATATAACAGATACAAATACTTCTTTTTTTCAATTGTGCTTAGTGATGGTAAGGATTTCCCACATATATCATTTGTTGATTAGTCAATCTGTGTCAATTGACTTTCATATTTTATTTTCAAAAGTTACCAATAGTAATATAGATACTGATATAGCTCTAAAATCTTAAATAGACAAAAAATCGATATTGAATAATGATTTTTATTTTAGTAGAGTAGTAGTTTCGGAAAAATAAGAATTTCCAATCATTCATCGAATTATTAGAGTAGAAATTTAATAATTTGGGAAGAACACAGAATCAATTAAATTTTGTCTTAAAACATTACTATTATTCTGTGTGCTATAATTTGGTGTGCTAATCATCTTTAATTAATTAATATTAATCATCTTTAATGATGTGTTGGCCTTTATTGCAATTATATGATATAAATTTTATATGTGATATTATTTATTTATTGTTTTTATAATTTTTACCTAATTCAGCATTAACATAAAAAATAAAAGCTACTCACGATTTGCCATCATAAAATTGTAGTGTTTTCACATAAAACTCTACTGAATTAAATTACATTTTTTCGAAAGTAGTTTTCTCTAATTAAAAGCCTATGGGTTAAATTATAAAGCATTTAATATTTTCACCTACCATTAGTATCTCTATTAGTTTAATGAAACATGTTTATTATTTTTTTTGTACTAGTTTATTAAATTGTTTGTGTTATTTAGAAAACAAGGAAAATAGATTTAGTGTTTTATTTGTATTGTACTACAATTACTGAGTTGTAATATTTATCCATATCAAATTGAATAATTTCTAAAAAAAATTTAAAGACGCTATCCAGAAATTGAATCACCTCTGAAGTAATTAAATTTATGAATAAACCTATAGATTGATATGGATCTGAGTAATTTTATATTATAATATTTGTTATAAAATGGAATGCGCATTAGTTAGCTATTAAAAATAATTAGGCTTCCTTTATTTCACAACAAAACTGGTATAAAATATAGAAAGGTTGCTTAAAAACTGGAATAATTTTTAGTGTTATGGTCACTCAAATCTGTGACGCGCAATTTGTCTAGTACAATATTGCCTTAATAGAACGGATATCGGATTAATTTATAACATAAATTAAAATAATAATTTTCAATTACATGTTTTAATCGCATTTTTAAAGGAAATTTAAAAAACTTGATCGACCAATAATAGAATTGGATAATAAATACTGGCATAAGGTAATAAATCCTTTCAGAAATTTTCATACAAAACAGTAAAGTTTTGGATAAAGGAGTAATTGGTAAGAGCAATAAACCGCAAAATCATTCACTGTATTAAATCATTAAACCTGTTCTTCTTATTTAATCGAATCTATAGAAACATGAATGTTCTGTATTATGTCACATAAAGATATCGACCCAGTTACAAGTATGTAAAAACAAAAAGATACGAAACTAGAGTTACCGAGATGTTTGTCTACATGGTATTTTGTTCTACACAAGATTGAGAATATTTACAATATTTTACTCAAATTGACAAGACATTAAATTATTTATTTTGACTAGACATTAACCACAATGAAGATATTAAACTAACAGAAATAAATTATGATTTGCAATCATTAGATCTCATTTGAGCATCTCTTTATTGGTAGTTTCTCTGGTATCCCATTGAAGAGTTATCTAAACAAACTATATTCATGATTTTAAATATTTTGAGTTCGATTATATTCTAATAGCTTACGTAATGTATGTATTCTGATTGCTCTTTAGTTGCATTAAAAAAAATAAGAAAATAGAGTAGATGATTTATTATAAAATTCAATTAGTTTTTGTAAAGTATAGAAAAGTTCGTTGTGTATTTGAGAAATAGTGCCAACAAAATTGTAATTGACACTAAAATTAATTATTCCATGTCTTGTAATCTTCATAATTTATCTCATTTATAAAAACATTCGGTAATCTCTATAAATATTTAGATTCGGCACGCTCCAAAAGGAACCAGTTCATTGCGTATATGTATCATGCTCCAATTAAATTTGTGGGAGAGTCAATACATAGTTCCGAATATCTTAAACGGAGTTGAAAAAACCTACAGCCGAATTAGTAGTATATATTTATAGAATGTTCTTAAATCTAGGCTTAAAAATTCTGTAACCGTAAGTAGTCAAAGCTTTGATCAAGCTCTCTCATACATCTGGAGTCTACTGGACCAGGGGGAATTTTGAATATCACCACGTATCACCAAAGGGGGATGGGGGTCCAAATTCTTAAAAAATCGATCACGTGATCAATGAACGCTCCCTATATTTTATTCTGACTATTACCAGTTGGATCCATTTTTCAATCAATTACAATCAATCTAGCAGTTGACCCATCAGCTTCTAGTTTATTTTCCTTGGCGTATTTTTAACTAATATTCCGCATACTTGTATAACGCACAATGAGCCGTCCATTTCAAGTGCAAACGGCCGGTTTGGGTGAAAGTCGAAAGTGAAACCATGCATTCATTGATCGAATTGCGCAACAAACATATATATCAGCACTTTTAATTTTTTAACGGGCATTTATGTATATTTATCGTGTCATACTGTCTCTCAGTTGCTGATTAATTGGAAAACAATTAATTTGTCAAATGTAGAAAACTCTTTAGCAACTCTGCTTAGTAATACCTGGAAGTGGTAGATGGTAACTGTATGATCGATGAGGTAAATATTTAAATTGATCTGAATCAGATCTGTCAGCATATCACTTAACAAATTTGAGAATTAATTTCTAAAACTCTGATTTGTATGACATGTTGGCTGTTAAAACCGTTTTCCGGTGTAAAAACCCTAAGGTGGGTTATTCACCTATTGCGATGACATGGTAACATTATTAGGATATTTGTAGGAACTGATGATATATTTTGAATTTGATGCAGAAATGCCGTAAAAGAGCTGTTTTGATATGCAGACATATTTTAGATCTATATTTTCATGTTAAGTCAGATGTCAATACTGCTAAATGGTGGTAATGCGTGTTAAACCCGGAACTTTGGGTTGCCAAAGCTCTTACCAAGAAGCCATGGAAAAGCTTACTTAATATGAATAATTAAGTGTCAGCCAAAAAAATTGGAGTACTCATCAGGAAATGGTCTATTAGAAACAACAATAACTCACAAATGTATATTTCAGTATCATGTCTATATCAATATTTGCAAATTTCTGTAATAAAATGTGTATATAGATTAATTTCAAATTTTGATAAATTATAATTAAAGAGGAAATGCGAAATATCCAATGTTTTATTCATATTTCAATTTGGTCACGTTCGCTCTGATTTCTAAATTAGGCAACGTTCAAGAACACACATTACAATATTTATTATCCTATAAAATCATTTAAACTTTTGCTTAAAATTGTTTATCGCAATGTAATAAGCCAATTTGAATTTGTTGTTGTATTGTAATGCATAATTTTAAGGTCGATTAACTTTATAGAATTCTATTCAATAAAAGTTACTAATATCAAATTATTTCCTTCTGTAATAGTAATCATAAAATAATTATTATATGTACTTAATAGATCGTTGGATCTAATATGATATGAAAGTATCTTTGGTCATATATGGATAGATAGAAGATTTCATCTTCGTTTAGTAATGGGACAAATAAAAAATTGCAATAAAATTGCTGTAATACTATAACAATTTAAACTCTCATTATAACTAACTCAGTCAAGTAAAAAATCCAAAAATATAAATAAAGTGTTTGGTATTGTTGAAACGTAGAGAATAATTATGTAGAATTATAGAAGTGAAATAAATTACAAACTCAGGAATGAAAAGAAAAATCCTAAGTTCAAATTCTAAAATCCATTTCTTCATAGTTCTTACTAATTATTACAGCAATTTTTGTCAAGGAATAGCAGCTTAGTAGAGATTGAAAAAAAAAAACAGGTGAAGTAGGTATTTCCTAATCAGAATAAAAATTTATTCCATCTTGCAAAACTATAGTACAACATATACCACAGACTCCTAATAATGTTTGACATATTTTCACTTAGCACACATAATTTCAGCATCATGAATAATTTCTCTTGTCTTCTAGTAACCACATAAAAGGCCAGTAAAGTTACAATGGAAAAGAAAAACTACTTCATAGTAAGAGGATTAGTCAACAAATTTTCAATAGAGATATAACAGAGTAAATCCGAAGATTGCTACATGATAAAAGTTTCGTAAATTTTAACATTGCAAGCATTTTCTCTACTTTACTTCTACCAGCTAAGTAAAATCAATTTGCAATGTTTTCCATAATAAATCTAGAGTAAATTCTTTTATATTTCAAACAAACTGTGTATATTATGCACATAAAACAATTAAAGCAAGCAAAAATAAATTGGTTTCAAAGTTTATTATTAATTCTTCCAGGTCAATCAGTAATTCTTCCAGGTTAGACTCTGAAGTAGGCACCAGCTCTTCTCCTATAAATTTTATGATAATATGTGGAACGTTCTTTTGCATTTCGAGTAAAAGCTGATGTTTCGTTATCTTTTGTCCGGATGATGACATGGTAATCAGCAGGCAGTAGATGTCTACTACCTGGCTACTTCTTAACCTCAGCTGTTTATAACAATTTTATAGCCAAAATCGTTCTAAACTTAAATAACTTATATCCATAATTCTCGGTTTGGTGAAAATGTATGGTAAGAACCTGCAGATGGTCTATCAAATTATAGTTTTGAGTTCCTAACCCATCTCGACCAGCTTGATATCAGGAGGTGTTGATTTCAAACTTGGACAATTAGAAGGTCTTTTTCTAAAACTGCTGTTAATGCACCTTGGTAAGTCCTCAATATGACAATCCACGTTGACTTGAAAGTACTTTTCTTTGATGAATTAATTAAAAATAGAAGCAATGCTCCTGTATCAAAAATTGAGGATCATCTAAATGAGTTACTAAGATTGGTTTGGTAAGATCAATGTAACTTAAAACCAATACTGTGTTCAGTTTTGAATATCTATATTGCATAAAATATATCAAATGTTTCAAATCCCTTCTTTATGGTGCAACTTCCCAAGAGACGACTATCATTGTTTATCATTTCCGCAGATTTTCTGTCTCGGCTAAGATTTCCGACATGTCCTGTCATATCCACAAACTGGTAAATGTCATAAGATCACGATATTATTATGATTTAGAATGGATTCTGAAATCTTATATCTGGGGAATAAAATCTAGGAATCTGCGAAATATTATGTTTCACCTTTATCAAATTACTTTATTGTTATACAATACAATAACGAAAATATCCCGTTCCAATATTCCTGCAACATGTTGACTATTATATCATCACTATTAAAAAAATTCGAATAAAATATATATATTAAATAGAGATAAACCATCCCTTAGGTCGCCTTTCAAAAATTGGCCGTAGTCAAGAACCATCACAATTTCTTAAGTTCTGATCGCTGTTCAAAAACAAATAAAAAATTAATAGCAAATTATCAATTAAGCGCCCAACAATTTTCTTTGACCTCTATTTTCATTATAGATAATAAATTACGTCTTAAGAACATTACCGTTACGAATTTTAATAACGAAATCTAATTCAATTCGCAAATTGCTCTCAGACGGTAATGTACAATATAATCATTATGTAAAATCTCGATCACGTTCTGACCAATTGACCTTGTCTGGTTCATGGTAATGGACAATGTAATTTTTAAGTTATGCATAAATGCCAAGACTGTTATTAGATTCGAATTTGAATTGTTCTAACATTATTAACATGAAAAAAAAGTTAGGAAAACACTTATTGTATTTTTGATACGCTGGATTCAATGAGATAGACCTCCTGGGGTTCAATTGCATTTATGAAATATGATTCAATATTTTGTCTAGGTCTCAAGTTAGTTTTTTAAGATCAACCAGATTTAAAATTTCCAAATTAATTATTTAGATTTATGGATTAGAATTTATCTGGAATAAATTTAAGAAAGTATTTAGAAATTGTAAATAAAGTGATCTATTTAAGATATACATTCAATGATGATATTGAATGATTTTTTACGATTTATAGAAAAATGTTGATTCGTTTGGTCTTTAAATAAATTCTGGCTGGTTTTAATTATTTACTGGCTGGTCTATGAAAATCAAGTTGCTGAAATGTGGTCTTATTATATATAATAAGTTTTTCAGTAAAAAGTACTATTTGTAGTGCTACTATTGTATACATTCACAGAATTATTATATACATTCGTAGCACTATTATATATTCATATTTGTAGTACTATTATATACATTCGTAGTACTAATATATATACATATTTGTAGTACTATTATATATATTCGTAGTACCATTATATATATTCGTTGTACTATTATATACATTCGTAGTTCTATTATATACATTCGTAGTACTACAAATACTTTGAGACTTTTAAACTAGGAATAAAAATTATGTTATAAAATCATATTTTTTATATAGGCTTCTAAGATTTAAATTCATATTTTGAATGTGAGGACTACAAATTAGTTTTATAAATAAACTAAGTAACATAAAACAGTGCTTCAAAATAATTATTGAATAAACTTATGTAATATATATTTGTTTGTTCCTATTCAATATAAAGATTATTTAAAAGCACATTAAAGCTATCATTAAAAAATGAGAATAATAATCAAAAACGTGTTAATTATATCACACATATTTTTTACATAAGCCCTATACGAAATTCGCCTGGTTCATTTTTTATCGGTTTAAAATATATTGAGTAATATAAAATACAAACTCTAAAATTCAAATACGAGCGGTGAAAGTAAAAAAATATTCAATCATTGCGTCTCGTACAATCAAAGACGGTTATGTATGACTAAATTACTGTCTCATTATTCCATTATGAAGCGATTTTGTTTAATATAGTTGAAAATGTCGTGTAATAAGACGTTCTTTTTCCGACATGATAATTCATATTTTCAATTGTGGAAAATATGAATACTAGCTGGTCACTTTCGACGACCTGATGCATGAATAAATTGTTATATAAATCTACCTAGCGATAATTTGCCAGGAAATAATTTTTGGCAATAGGAACTTATTCGGAAAGTACAAAAGTCGCCTCGAAGATCATCCAAGCTCACTTGCCAGAGAATTCGACCAGAACATAACCAGGGCTATATCTCAAAATCAACGTAAATGATCAGCAGATTTTTGTATTTTTCAAGACTTTAAAGTTATCCTTCTCAAAGTGTTATAAAAAATATTGTGTGATAAAAAAACTATTCATGGCTGGATCATCGACCTATATTTTTTATCGAGATAACATTAGGATTTTGAATATATTCCTTGATTACAAATGTATGAATACCATCAATATGAGTTCATATTTTTAATTTCATAAAATATTAATTTACTGATTAACTTATCCATAACTCATATGTCCATGATTGCCCTCAAGACAGCTGTACACATCTCACTCAGTGGTACACATATCAATTGAAAGTAAACCAGGGTCACAAATCTAGATCTTGTCTTAAATTCAGATCAGAATGACGCAACTAAGTATTATGGAATAATGTTTATTGTTAATACATATCGTTGATTTGTATTTGTACGCCTTCTCGCAAAATACTTTCTGATTTCCTATTGTTGCAGAACACGAGAAACAATTCACAAATAGTAATAGTAATAGTCAATTGGTAATAGATTGATCAAAATTTATTTTCAATGGCTTCTTCGTGGCCTGAAGGACCTGACAGTTATACCAGATTTGATTTCTGCCTTGGAGAGCCGTGAGAAAGCTATTTGGACCAACTTGCATCTTAAATGCAGGCATAATAATTTTTAAGTTACGTGAAATTCTAATAAAATGGTGTCAAACCACTGATTTCTGGTTCATATCAGTCATTATTTACGACTTAATTTAGGGTTAGCAACATGTCCAAGAAATAACAAATAACCATAGACAAGAGATATAAACTTGCAAATAACACTATCCACCTTAAGTTCAAATCTGCCATTCAATTCCGACATAGATCGAATCATTAATCATATTTAATAACTTTGAAATAATTATTTAGCAGCACCAGATAGTCAATTTGCGATTATTTGTCAATTCTGCATTATCAGTCGCCTACAAGATCATGAGAATAAATTGCTGGAGGTGCTTCTTAGGCATTCTTGCATTCAAACCTTGAAAATCGCGTTGTTTAATTAAATTAATTGATGTAAACTGAGATATGCAGTACATAATCATGTATATTGGATATTTAGACCATAACGTATCATAAATCTTTTAACTCCATTAAATTATGATCTTTATCCTGCGGATTCCAAATGACCAAGGGTTTAACTTCAATTTAAGTTTCTATTATATAAAAAAACAATGAAATAAAAATTAAGCTTTACGTAAAAAAGCTTTTTTTACAAATTTTTTAGTAATATTTAAAGATTTTCAGAAAATTAAAATACAAGGTTATGATGAAACCTAAAGGGTTATGATGAAACCTAAACTGGAAAAACCTGGCAAACACAGGTCATCATTTTCTTTCCTTTAAATTAACTATTTTTCGAACTAAAACGCGCTATTTTGTATGAATACTGTTGAACAAATGATTTAACATTAATTATCCCGTGTTTACATTATTTTCTACAGGTAACATAAATATTTAATTCGATTATAAATAAGCCAAATGGAACGCCGACGTATTATTGCGTTCATTCAATATGTTGTTATATGTATTGTAACCCAGATATTGCAAACTATAGACGTTGAAATTAATCATTACTACATTGCTTAGCACATATCGTAAGATTTTCATTAAAAATCCAACGAATCAGTTTAAATAATAAATATTAATTATATAAGTGCGAGTTTTTAAATTTCACTGTTCGACATAGAAACTTATGTAAAGCATATTTGAATTCGATGAATGAATGGTAGTAAATAAATACTGTTATGTATAAAAAGTAGTCCAATGGTAGTTGATTAATTTTAAACATTAATAATAATTTTGCGATTGTAATCCAGTGTTTCTGAAAGGCGATATTATAATTTTAACCCTTCGGTATAAACACAAGGTTATTGATATTGAAGCGATGAATTAGATAATACTGTAGATTTTGAATAAATTGTAGAATTACATAATGACTTATCATTGGTCAATAATTCAGTATATGCTTTTAGAGATGTTATTATCACTTATTATCTTATTATCAAATTATTCAAGAATTTATACAGCAATCGGTTGTTGTGTATAATTAGATTAGATTAGATGGATCAAAGATAACATAACGTAAATGATAAAATAGATTTATTTGAATAAAAAGTATTACTACGTTATACGGAGATATTGAGTTGACAAATTAAAAATTAAGGATCAGGAGTGAGTAACAACATCAATCATGCCAAGACAACATCGATTTTTTTCATTCGCAAGACATTCATCCATTCATTCACCACGAAGATCACTAATGTTGGTTTTTGAGCCAAAAATTCGCAACAATTGTTCTTCGTAATCATCAAAATTTCTTTTCATTAATTCCATACAAGGTCCGAGCAATCGCTCAAAGGCATCGACGTCCAGAAATGCAAGTTTAACGTTATTGTGGGCATAGGCTGATGCTGCTCGTGGTCTAGATAGCAAATTAAATTATGGAATAGCGGTAAAAAAAATTCTAAGTGGATTTAAAATTTCAGAAATTGTTCAGATTTATAGACAGATGCTTGTGGACGAATTTTGAAAAATGTGCAAATGCTTTGCGCAAAGTCATAAGAAAGAAGTACAGATTTTGGGATGATAACAAACAAATAAAATCAAGTTTGAATAATTGGTGGAGAAATTTCAATAATTAGTAAAAATTTAGAAAGTGTTATATAAATTTTCAAATTTTTAAATATTTTGCATATAAAGCAAAATAATATAACATGATAATAATCTAGCTAGATTTAGCATATCTCAAGCAAAACTTTAGTATCAGGAAATATTAATCTTACAAGGCCTTTGTACAGAATTCCAGTATTCATTCAAGAAATAATAAAGTAACGGTTCGGTCGGTTCGATACACTATTATATTTAATTATTAAAATATCGGTAAATTTAAATTTTGAAGTATTTTCTAATTAGCATTTGATAATAATATTAACTTCAACTGTAAGAATATTAACTTTAAAAAATAGACGATATTAGAATCAATATACCAAATCAAAGGTTAAATATGTTCGATTTTGTGATTTCTTAGATTAAATCCCTATAAATAGTTAGAAAAATAATTTTCACTCACCTGTGCGTCACCAGAGCTAATTCACCAAAATATCCGCCTTTTATAATTTTATTCACTTCTATTTCACGACCATCATCTCCATGAACTGTTATGGTAACCACTCCATCTTCCACAAAATACATTCCATCTGCAGAATCACTTGTCTGTAGGACAGAAATTTAAAAAAATTATAAAAATTGTTAAAAATAATTTTAAATAATTAAACTCACTGTGTGAAATTTAATTTTTACATATTTATCCTAATTTTATCAATGTGTAATTGATTCACTATACTATTATCTACTGATAAAAGGTATTTCAATTTAATTCAATGCACTTAATAAATATGCTGTTCGTCTATTTTTGTGGCACATAATGCAATGTCGTTGCTTTGGTAATGTTTGCAATGAAATATTATAAAACCATGAATGTATAACGGTATTTATTTGTCTAGCATTATAATTTTTAGGCAGGTACCCACCTGCTATATCAAAAGTTGTACAACTTTTATGAAAAAAAGTAGATCGAATATTCGAATTAAAAAGT